>NC_059205.1:29943643-30243643 GCF_020615455.1 Coregonus clupeaformis
TAATTTGTCTAAATTAATTACCCCACCTCCACCAGGGCTACTGGCAAGGCCAGCTATTCTAAAGCCTCTTTGGAGAGTTGCCAGTTGGCCGTTGGCGCTCCTCGCACCCCTAACCTGTGAGTATCCGGAAAGGCTCAGCACTCTGTGGTTTGGGGACTGGGACTGTTCTACAGGAGAGAGGCTATAGCTGGCTCATTATAGTTTGGATCCCTGAGCAGGATAAACTACAGCCTTTTCTGCCATCCACACTGGGGTCGTAATTCTAATAAAAACTGAGAATTAGGGATGAGAATGAGGGAAGAATATGAGGGATGAAAGTGGAGGGATGCTGTATCAATTCCATTCTCCCAGCAGTGTATCTGTCCGGGAAGGATGGAGTTAAAAAGAGGGTGCAGGTTTAGAGAGGTTAGTGGTGTGATTCATTTTTATTACTGCGCGGACCCTGCAGGCGGCATGCAGGAGCGGCAAATTATTTCTGAAACAAAGTGGAGGAGGAGGCGGGCTCCTTTACTCTCTCTCTCCTCTCCTCTGGTCATGAGAGCAGAGCTATTACCTGGCCGTGGCCGAGGGCACCGCGCGGCACAACAACCCACAGAGGGGTGACAGTGAGGCGGGAAGCACCGGTGAGGGATAGCCTTCCACATCCGTCTACGCTCCCGGACATCTTCCTTCCCCAAATGAGACACAGGGAGGAAGGAGAGGTTTGTGTGTGTGTGTTGTAGCCCCCCTCTTCCTTCCCCGTCAAAATAGTCAGTCGTGTTTTCCCTCACAAGAGTGTGTGTGTGTGGTGCTTTCTCTCATGAGTATGTGTGTGTGTGCGCACGTAATGTTTTCTCTCAGGAGTGTAAGTGTATAGTGTTTCCTCTCACGTGTGTGCCAGACAATTAGAGGTGGCGTGGAGAAAACGCCGATTGGCAGACACTAATTCAAGGAACAACTACCTTCCAATATTCTGACTGGAGAAAGATTGAATTTCTCTATGAGATTTATGGCCCAGGAGAAATGTATATCATCATGATCTATTGATGTATACACATGTCTTTTATGGCATACTAATATATAAATATTTTTTTATTCAGACTTCATTACATTATTGGGTGATACATTTAAAATTACCTCTGAAAGCTGTTGATGGCCCTTTAAAGATACAAACCACTACAAAATCCCACCACAACAGTAGCCTACATGATGAGTACTGATACTTTTAGATATCTACATAAATCTGACTACAAAGCAAATCTGTACATTCTTCTTTCACATATGAATTTCTAAAAAGCTAAACTAATCTTGTGGATGAACACCTTTTAAGTTAACATTTCAAAATGCGAGCCGGGCAGAACTAGTGTAGCAGGAGACATTCAATCAGATGTGAGGCTCATCTTCAGCTAGTTACTGAGTCGTTTAGATTAGGTGTCACTAATGTTTAGTAGGAGGTGGGGTGGGAATGCTACACCAGCTGCCTGGGTGCCATCACAAAGCTGCTCCATGTCACCACAGTGACACAATTAACATCATTAGAACACTTAAGTCCAGGGGAGCAGCTAGTGTGGAGACAATAGAGATCTTGATATTTAATCTTAATGTTTAATCTGTATGGATGAGACAACAAAGTAAGATATATATGGTTGGGATCAGAAGCGAGATAATATATTCTTTCACCTTTTTGTCTCCTAGATGTATACAATATATGCTTTGTGGTTATATAGAAGCAGGACCAAGATAATGGCATTCTCTTTCTTCATGAGATTTCTGATAAAAAATTATTCCTCTTTCGTCAAGCAAAATAGATATCCGGATTTCAATAATCATCGATCAATGATTACCTATGAGATAACAACAACAACTTATTTCCTCTGAAAATCAGCTATGATGATAATGAGATTATTATCGTTATTTGTTTGATGGACTAAACAAAGATGCAAGCGCTCAAACAGAATGTGATTTGATTTTCGTGACAATGAAAAACATTCCTACCCAGGGCGATATGGGAACAGTGACAGAGGTGAGACAGAGGAATCAGTATCAATAATCTTTCATCAAGTCCAGTTGTGGTGGAATACTGTAGCCCACAAACCATTCAATACGTAATCGTGGACCATCACTCAACTCAAAGCTGCCCAGAGTTGGGTAGAATGGATCGAAGGGGATAAGATATCTTTCTATGGACACAGAAAACACACACACACGCTACGAGTCTATATCACTGCTTGGTATGGCAACAGCCCCGCCCTCGATCACATGGCGCTACAGAGGGTGGTGCGGATAGCCCAGTACATCACTTGGGCCGAGCTCCCTGCCATCCAGGACCTCTATATAAGGGGATGTGAAAGGAAGGCCCGGAAAATCATTAAAGACTCCAACCACTCAAGCCATAGACTGTTCTCTCTGCTTCCGTACGGAAAGTGTTACCGGTGCATCAAGTCTGACACCAACAGGCTCCTGAACAGCTTCTGTCCCCAAGCCATAAGACTGGTAAATAGCTAACTAACGGGTTACATGGACTATCTGAGTTAACTCTTGTATTTAATTTTTTACTTTTGCACACAAACGTTTCAGGTAGCCTTCCACAAGCTTCCCACAATAAGTTGGGTGAATTTTGGCCCATTCCTCCTGACAGAGATGGTGTAACTGAGTCAGGTTTGTAGGCCTCCTTACTCGCACACGCTTTTTCAGTTCTGCCCACAAATGTTCTATAGGATTGAGGTCTGGGCTTTGTGATGGCCACTCCAATACCTTGACTTTGTTGTCCTTAAGCCATTTTGCCACAACTTTGGAAGTATGCTTGGGGTCATTGTCCATTTGGAAGACCCATTTGCGACCAAGCTTTAACTTCCTGACTGATGTCTTGAGATGTTGCTTCAATATATCCACATAATTTTCCTTCCTCATGATGCCATCTATTTTGTGAAGTGCACCAGTCCCTCCTGCAGCAAAGCACCCCCACAGCATGATGCTGCCACCGCCGTGCTTCACGGTTGGGATGGTGTTCTTCGGCTTGCAAGCTACCCACTTTTTCCTCCAAACATAACGATGGTCATTATGGCCAAACAGTTCTATTTTTGTTTCATCAGACCAGAGGACATTTCTCCAAAAAGTATGATCTTTGTCCCCATGTGCAGTTGCAAACCGTAGTCTGGCTTTTTTATGGCGGTTTTAGAGCAGTGGCTTCTTCCTTGCTGAGCGGCCTTTCAGGTTATGTCGATATAGAACTTGTTTTACTGTGGATATAGATACTTTTGTACCTGTTTCCTCCAGAATCTTCACAAGGTCCTTTGCTGTTGCTCTGGGATTGATTTGCACTTTTCGCACCAAAGTACGTTCATCTCTAGGAGACAGTACGCGTCTCCTTCCTGAGCGGTATGACGGCCACGTGGTCCCATGGTGTTTATACTTGCGTACTATTGTTTGTACAGATGAACGTGGTACCTTCAGGCGTTTGGAAATTGCTCCCAAGGATGAACCAGACTTGTGGAGGTCTACAATTTTATTTTCGGAGGTCTTGGCTGATTGAAGGTAGGTCTAGAAATACATCCACAGGTACACCTCCAATTGACTCAAATGATGTCAATTAGCCTATCAGAATCTTCTAAAGCCATGACATCATTTTCTGGAATTTTCCAAGCTGTTTAAAGGCACAGTCAACTTAGTGTATGTAAACTTCTGACCCACTGGAATTGGGATACAGTGAATTATAAGTGAAATAATCTGTCTGTAAACAATTGTTGGAAAAATTTATTCTGTCATGCACAAAGTAGATGTCCTAACCGACTTGCCAAAACTATAGTTTGTTAACAAGAAATGTGTGGAGTGGTTGAAAAACGAGTTTTAATGACTCCAACCTAAGTGTATGTAAACTTCTGACTTCAACTGTATCTACCTCTATCAGTATTCCTGCACATTGTAAATATGTTATTGGTACTAACCCTGTATATGGCTTACTTACTTCTCGTGTTCTTCTTATTTATATTTATTGTGTGTTTTTGTTCTAACTAATGTTATTTTTAGTACTACATTGATATTGATTACTGCACATTTACAAGTTAGTTTAGTTTTCTATAAATTAAAGTTTTACTGTCAAATGCACTAGTTCAGTGACATGCTTAACTTGCATGCTCTACCAAACAGTGCAGTAATCAATATCAAAATAGTATAACTAATAAAAAATTATAAAAAATTATAATATATATATTGTGTATATACACTACCGTTCAAAAGTTTGGGGTCACTTAGAAATGTCCTTGTTTTCGAAAGAAAAACCTTTTTTTTGTGTCACGCCCTGGCTCTGGGGACTATGTTATGTTGAGCCAGGGTATGTAAGTCTATGTTTGTATATCTATGTGGGCCTGAGTGACTCCCAATCAGAGGCAACGAGTGTCAGCTGGTTGTCTCTGATTGGGAGCCATATTTAACTATTGGTCTTTTCACTTTGTGTTGTGGTTTCTTGTTCCGTTAAGGTTTGTTCGTGTTGTAACCTTAGACGTCACGCATCGTTGGTTATTGTTTTGATCGTGTGATCAGTTAATAAATATATATTATGTTCACCTTCAACGCTGCGCATTGGTCCTCTCTCGTAGACGATCGTGACATTTTGTCTATTAAAATATCATCAAATTGATCAAAAATACATTGTAGACATTGCTAATGTTGTAAATGGCTATTGTAGCTAGAAACGGCTGATTTTTTATGGAATATCTACATAGGCGTACAGAGGCCCATTATCAGCAGCCATCAGTCCTGTGTTCCAATGGCACGTTGTGTTTGCTAATCCAAGTTTATCATTTTAAAAGGCTAATTGATCATTAGAAAACCCTTTTGCAATTATGTTAGCACAGCTGAAAACTGTTGTGCTGATTAAAGAAGCAATAAAACTGGCCTTCTTGAGACTAGTTGAGTATCTGGAGCATCAGCAATTGTAGGTTTGATTACAGGCTCAAAATGGCCAGAAACAAATAACTTTCTTCTGAAACTCGTCAGTCTATTCCTGTTCTGAGAAATGAAGGCTATTCCATGCGAGAAATTGCCAAGAAACTGAAGATCTCATACAACGCTGTGTACTACTACCTTCACAGAACAGCGCAAACTGGCTCTAACCAGAATAGAAAGAGGAGTGGGAGGCCCCGGTGCACAACTGAGCAAGAGGACAAATACATTAGAGTGTCTAGTTTGAGAAACAGGTGCCTCACAGGTCCTCAACTGGCAGCTTCATTAAATAGTACCTGCAAAACACCAGTCTCAACGTCAACAGTGAAGAGGCGACTCCGGGATGCTGACCTTCTAGGCAGAGTTGCAAAGAAAAAGCCATATCTCAGACTGGCCAATAAAAATAAAAGATTAAGATGGGCAGTCTGAGATATGGCTTTTTCTTTGCAACTCTGCCTAGAAGGTCAGCATCACGGAGTTGCCTCTTCACTGTTGACGTTGAGACTGGTGTTTTGCGGGTACTATTTAAGTACTATAAAATAGTAAAAATAAAGAAAAACCCTGGAATTAGTAGGTGTGTCCAAACTTTTGACTGGTACTGTATGTATGTATGTATGTGTATATATATATATATATATATATATATACAGTGGGGAAAAAAAGTATTTAGTCAGCCACCAATTGTGCAAGTTCTCCCACTTAAAAAGATGAGAGAGGCCTGTAATTTTCATCATAGGTACACGTCAACTATGACAGACAAATTGAGGAAAAAAATCCAGAAAATCACATTGTAGGATTTTTAATGAATTTATTTGCAAATTATGGTGGAAAATAAGTATTTGGTCACCTACAAACAAGCAAGATTTCTGGCTCTCACAGACCTGTAACTTCTTCTTTAAGAGGCTCCTCTGTCCTCCACTCGTTACCTGTATTAATGGCACCTGTTTGAACTTGTTATCAGTATAAAAGTCACCTGTCCACAACCTCAAACAGTCACACTCCAAACTCCACTATGGCCAAGACCAAAGAGCTGTCAAAGGACACCAGAAACAAAATTGTAGACCTGCACCAGGCTGGGAAGACTGAATCTGCAATAGGTAAGCAGCTTGGTTTGAAGAAATCAACAGTGGGAGCAATTATTAGGAAATGGAAGACATACAAGACCACTGATAATCTCCCTCGATCTGGGGCTCCACGCAAGATCTCACCCCGTGGGGTCAAAATGATCACAAGAACGGTGAGCAAAAATCCCAGAACCACACTGGGGGACCTAGTGAATGACCTGCAGAGAGCTGGGACCAAAGTAACAAAGCCTACCATCAGTAACACACTAAGCCGCCAGGGACTCAAATCCTGCAGTGTCAGACGTGTCCCCCTGCTTAAGCCAGTACATGTCCAGGCCCGTCTGAAGTTTGCTAGAGTGCATTTGGATGATCCAGAAGCGGATTGGGAGAATGTCATATGGTCAGATGAAACCAAAATAGAACTTTTTGGTAAAAACTCAACTCGTTGTGTTTGGAGGACAAAGAATGCTGAGTTGCATCCAAAGAACACCATACCTACTGTGAAGCATGGGGGTGGAAACATCATGCTTTGGGGCTGTTTTTCTGCAAAGGGACCAGGACGACTGATCCGTGTAAAGGAAAGAATGAATGGGGCCATGTATCATGAGATTTTGAGTGAAAACCTCCTTCCATCAGCAAGGGCATTGAAGATGAAACGTGGCTGGGTCTTTCAGCATGACAATGATCCCAAACACACCGCCCGGGCAACGAAGGAGTGGCTTCGTAAGAAGCATTTCAAGGTCCTGGAGTGGCCTAGCCAGTCTCCAGATCTCAACCCCATAGAAAATCTTTGGAGGGAGTTGAAAGTCTGTGTTGCCCAGCGACAGCCCCAAAACATCACTGCTTTAGAGGAGATCTGCATGGAGGAATGGGCCAAAATACCAGCAACAGTGTGTGAAAACCTTGTGAAGACTTACAGAAAACATTTGACCTGTGTCATTGCCAACAAAGGGTATATAACAAAGTATTGAGAAACTTTTGTTATTGACCAAATACTTATTTTCCACCATAATTTGCAAATAAATTCATTAAAAATCCTACATATACAGTGGGGAAAAAAAGTATTTAGTCAACCACCAATTGTGCAAGTTCTCCCACTTAAAAAGATGAGAGAGGCCTGTAATTTTCATCATAGGTACACGTCAATTATGACAGACAAAATGAGAAAAAGAATTCCAGAAAATCACATTGTAGGATTTTTAATGAATTTATTTGCAAATTATGGTGGAAAATAAGTATTTGGTCAATAACAAAAGTTTCTCAATACTTTGTTATATACCCTTTGTTGGCAACGACACAGGTCAAACGTTTTCTTTAAGTCTTCACAAGGTTTTCACACACTGTTGCTGGTATTTTGGCCCATTCCTCCATGCAGATCTCCTCTAGAGCAGTGATGTTGTGGGGCTGTCGCTGGGCAACACGGACTTTCAACTCCCTCCAAAGATTTTCTATGGGGTTGAGATCTGGAGACTGGCTAGGCCACTCCAGGACCTTGAAATGCTTCTTACGAAGCCACTCCTTCGTTGCCCGGGCGGTGTGTTTGGGATCATTGTCATGCTGAAAGACCTAGCCACGTTTCCTCTTCAATGCCCTTGCTGATGGAAGGAGGTTTTCACTAAAAATTTCACGATACATGGCCCCATTAATTCTTTCCTTTACACAGATCAGTCGTCCTGGTCCCTTTGCATAAAAACAGCCCCAAAGCATGATGTTTCCACCCCCATGCTTCACAGTAGGTATGGTGTTCTTTGAATGCAACTCAGCATTCTTTGTCCTCCAAACACGACGAGTTTACTTTTTACCAAAAAGTTATATTTTGGTTTCATCTGACCATATGACATTCTCCCAATCCTCTTCTGGATCATCCAAATGCACTCTAGCAAGCTTTAGACGGGCCTGGACATGTACTGGCTTAAGCAGGGGAACACGTCTTGCACTGCAGGATTTGAGTCCCTGGCGGCGCAGTGTGTTACTGATGGTAGGCTTTGTTACTTTGGTCCCAGCTCTCTGCAGGTCATTCACTAGGTCCCCCCGTGTGGTTCTGGGATTTTTGCTCACCGTTCTTGTGATCATTTTGACCCCACGGGGTGAGATCTTGCGTGGAGCCCCAGATCGAGGGAGATTATCAGTGGTCTTGTATGTCTTCCATTTCCTAATAATTGCTCCCACTGTTGATTTCTTCAAACCAAGCTGCTTACCTATTGCAGATTCAGTCTTCCCAGCCTGGTGCAGGTCTACAATTTTGTTTATGGTGTCCTTTGACAGGTCTTTGGTCTTGGCCATAGTGGAGTTTGGAGTGTGACTGTTTGAGGTTGTGGACAGGTGTCTTTTATACTGATAACAAGTTCAAACAGGTGCCATTAATACAGGTAACGAGTGGAGGACAGATGAGCCTCTAAAAGAAGAAGTTACAGGTCTGTGAGAGCCAGAAATCTTGCTTGTTTGTAGGTGACCAAATACTTATTTTCCACCATAATTTGCAAATAAATTCATTTAAAAATCCTACAATGGAATTTTCTGGAATTTTTTTTCTCAATTTGTCTGTCATAGTTGACGTGTACCTATGATGAAAATGACAGGCCTCTCTCATCTTTTTAAGTGGGAGAACTTGCACAATTGGTGGCTGACTAAATACTTTTTTTCCCCACTGTGTATATATATATATATATATATATATATATATATAAAATAAAGAAAACACAATAAATAAGATAGGAAGCTATATAGGTGGTCAGTACCAATACCAAATGTACAATGTGCAGGGATACAATACAACTCTACTGACATTTACAATACAACTATATTGACTTTCAGTCTATCTATCCACACTTGTCCTACTGATAAATGTTCATTTCAAATGACTATACAATCTCAGTACAAACATTTTTAACAATGAGACCAGCAAATAAAAAACCAAGCCGTTTATCACTTAAGTAGTATATCTTTACATATTCTTTTAATTTAGGTTACCAACAGTACATACACTACAGACCTGTCTTCTACAGTGGGACAGAGAGAGTAATAGGGGGCCTCTGTGTGATAGATATATGACAGGGCTCTTCTGGGGCCAGGGGCCTGGCCCCTGGGGTGGGCTCAAACACCATAATGGGCTCCTTAATTACCTGCTCATCCACACACAGGGTCATTAGTCAGAGACTTGCGCTGGGCCTCAACTGTCACCCAGAGACAAACAACCCTCACTGGGGAGAGAGAAGAGGGGACCAGACCTGGGTGCCCCAGCAGAGAGGAGAAGGAGGGGTGGGAACCAGGGTCTGCTCTAGGGGAGACCAGCTCAATATGTGGGGATTTCCAACCAGTTTGTTTCAAAATCCCTCCAACAGAGCTGGCAAATGGCATATGGCAAACAAACACACACTAACAGAGAAATGTGGGGTACTGACCTGGTGCTGTCAGCGCCCACCTTGGTGTACCCCTCCAGGGCCCCCTCCCAGACACTGTTGGCCATAGCGTTGCCTATAGCCATCATCACCATGCTGAGCCCCACGGGCCAGTCATCCAGGTCCAGGGAGCGGACCCTTGACAGGTGGGTCCCCAGATTCCTGTGGATCCCTGAACACTCGATACAGATCAGAGCCCCCAGGTTAAGACTGGCCCAGTCCGGGTCTGGGAGAGAAGGAGGAGGACGAGAGGAACGAAATGAGCCCTATGTTAGTTACTAATATGCAAGGGTGATATCTGGGCCATAGCATTCTGAAGACATCATGTTATATACAATACCTGGCACGTAAGGTATTAGGAATCATTGACATATAGCTCTGATGTTGAGAAAGTACTGTACTCACTGGCTGCATCACAGTCCACACAGATGCTGTTCCCTCTCACGTTCCTTATGGACTGAATGGACGCTGCATCACTTTGGCTGCCTAACCGGGACTTTGGGGGAGAAGAGAGAAGTTATAAACAGGTAAGCAAGAGGGACTCTGTGTGTGAGGCATCATGACTTTGCAGTGAGATAATAGAATAAACAGAATTTCAGCTGGTTACACATCACGAAACAGAAGGGGAGAGGGGAGGGAGGACTGGAGGCTTTGAAGTTCGGGTGATCATTGAGAGAGAAAGAGGGTAAGAGAGGGGGCGAGAGGGGGAGAGAGAGAAGAGAGAGTGGGTATTATATGAAATTGAGTCGGTTTTGCTTTGCATCTCCTCCCCTGTGTTCTGACACAGGCCGTGTTCCCATCTCTGATGTCTGTCAGCTCTAATAAGAGCTCCCTCACGCTGCACTGCACCTGTCTGACACAAAGCCCAACACATGGCAGCTCAGAGAAAGGAAGGATGGGGAGGGGGGGAGAGAGAGAGAGGGGAGGGAGGGCAAGAGAGAGGGGTGTGGGGAGAGAGAGGGGGGAGAGAGAGAATTTTGCATTCACACATCCTGATTAGCAACCAGAGATTTTCCTAGCCAAGTCACGTGGTCAGGAAAAATTCCTGGCACTAAACTAATCATGACTCGACAGACGCACTGTCTCTCATGCCCACCTTGTTCTTCATGCTCTCACAGGACTGCAGGCTGGCAAAGATCTGGCTCTCGATGGCTGTGACCCACAGCTCCCTCTCCTCAAACGTAGATGCCTCGAAATGCCACATCTGGCCCGTCAGAGACACGATGATGAACTCAAACGACTCCTCCGACTCTGTAAAATATAAAGCCACATGTACAGCGCATTCGGAAAGTATTCAGACCCCTTCACTTTTTCAACATTTTGTTACGTTACAGCCTTATTCTAAAATGGATTACATAAAAAATGTCCTCATCAATCTACACACAATACCATATATTGACAAAAAATATACAATAAATAAATACCTTATTTACATAAGTATTCATACCATTTGCTATGAGACTTGAAATTTAGCTCAGGTGCACCCTGTTTCCATTGATCATCCTTGAGATGTTTCTACAATTTGATTGGAGTCCACCTGTGGTAAATTCGATTGAATGGACATGATTTGGAAAGGCACACACCTGTCTATATAAGGTCCCACAGTTGACAGTGCATGTCAGAGCAAAAACCAAGCCATGAGTTCGAAGGATTTGTCCATAGAGCTCCAAGACAGGATTGTGTCGAGGCAAAGATCTGGGGAAGGGTACCAAAACATTTCTGCAGCATTGAAGGTCCCCAAGAACACAGTGGCCTCAATCATTCTTAAATGGAGGAAGTTTGGAACCACCAACACTCTTCATAGAGCTGGCCGCCCGGCCAAACTGAGCAATCGGGGAGGGCCTTCGTTAGGGAGGTGACCAAGAACCCAATGGTCACTCTGACAGAGCTACAGCGTTCCTCTGTGGAGATGGGAGAACCTTCCAGAAGAACAACCATCTCTGCAGCACTCCACCAAATCAGGCCTTTATGGTAGAGTGGCCAGACGGCAGCCACTCCTCAGCAAAAGGCACATGACAGCCTACTTGGAGTTTGCCAAAAGGCGCCTAAAGGACTCTCAGACCATGAGAAACAAGATTGAACTCTTTGGCCTGAATGCCAAGCGTCACGTCTGGAAGAAACGAGGCACCGCTCATCACCTAGCCAATACCATCCCTACGGTGAAGCATGGTGGTGGCAGCGTCATGCTGTTGGGATGTTTTTCAACAGCAGGGACTGGGAGACTAGTCAGGATCGAGGGAAAGATGAACGGAGCAAAGTACAGAGAGATACTTGATGAAAACCTGCTCCAGAGCACTCAGGACCTCAGACTGGGGTGAAGGTTCACCTTCCAACAGGACAACGACCCTAAGCACACAGCCAAGACAACGCAGGAGTGGCTTCTGGACAAGTCTTTGAATGTCATTGAGTGGCCCAGCCAGAGCCCGGAATTGAACCCGATCTAACATCTTTGGATAGACCTGAAAATAGCTGTGCAGCGACGCTCCCCATTCAACCTGACAGAGCTTGAGAGGATCTGCAGAGAAGAATGGGAGAAACTCCACAAATACAGGTGTGCTAAGCTTGTAGCGTCATACCCAAGAAGACTCGAGGCTGTAATCGCTGCCAAAGGTGCTTCAACAAAGTACTGAGTAAAGGGTCTGAATCCTTATGTAAATGTGATATTTCAGTTGTTTTTTTTATATAGACATTTGCATTGTGTGTAGATTGATGAGGGGAAAAAACTATGTAATCCATTTTAGAATAAGGCTGTAATGTAACAAAATGTGGAAAAAGTGAAGGGGTCTGAATACTTTCTGAATGCACTGATGAGTAAATATTGTAAAATAAGTCCAAATGAAATCAATTAAGAAACGAAATTCAAATGAGACAAAAGTACTGGGTTTAATTTACGAAACGGATTGGGCATTTTTGGACAAAGCTAAAATACTGTAAATGACAATTTTCCTACATTTCTTCTGTAATTGATTGTTTGCCATCGATAATAATAGCCTAGTAATAAATAATAATTGTCATGTAGCAAAAACCTTTATCTAAAGTGACTTACAGCAGCGATACCCAATGAAACCAGTATCACGGTACCTTTAAATACTCAACACTGATTGTGTACTCTTGAAAATAATGGCAATCACTATAAATTCAAAACAGATTTCAACACAGTCTACTCAAAATAGGTCTGTGTATTTATTCTCCTGTCCTCTTTCTATCCCCTCTTTCCCTCCATTTATACAGAATTTTTTTTGTCCTTCAGAATGAGAAACCTTTTGGTTTACACTGATTGGATCCATATACAGTAGGTCTAGACAACATATGCTGAAATAACGTATGCTATAACACGTCATAATGCCTTCCCCGTTTACATGTAATTCATTAACACAATGATAATACAATAGAAAATGACTGATGTAAATCTTCTAGTCCTCTGCACATGCTTTATCTCATAGCCAAACGATTTGTAATTACCTAATTATGGCTATGCAAATATACGCGGGCTAATTTGCATAAAGCATGTTTCCCTGCCTCCAGCAGGAGACTGGGGAGGAGGGTATAGTCAAGGGGGGAATGGGCTCCTCCAACACATCTCCCATCAGCCCTCTCTTTGCACACCCAGATTGTATGTACTAAACAGAGGCAACCCAGGAGTTCACAGTCTAGTATAAAAGGGTCAGAATTCCAAGCCCTGGTAAAATCAGTGTGTATGTAAAACAGGCTTGTGTGTGCTAGAGTTGAGAGGGGGTCAATACTGAGCTATTATCTGTAGACACTGGACATTTGGAGGTTGGCGGCATGGACTCGCTAGTCTATCGTCATACACATTTTAGAAAGAAGATGTGGTATGTTACCCTTTCAAACAGCCCCTTATTTACCACTTATTTGCAGGTATACCCTTTTATGAATATCAGCGGGTAACTGGCAAATTGGGAGGGGTGTTGGGTGTTGTTAAACCATGGGGGCTGTTTGCAGTTCAAATTAGGGAGGTGTTAATGAATTGTGACCCGTTTTATGAAGCTACTTCACAGGAGAGGCATTATTATTTGAATGTAAAAAAAAAAAATGCTTTCTGGAACGTGAACTTTCATGTGCCTAAATAACAAATGTGTATGCCATCTGTAAATACGAATAAAATGGTTAAATTACGAGCCCAGTTGGCTTTGCCAAAGAAAAAGACAGGAACCTTCCCGCTAGCCATGATTGGCTGAGACATGTAGAACTGAAAAAGTGTTGCTATTGCTCTCAACATTGCTGCCCTGAATTTACAGTTTTTCTCGATTGCTAAGACACATTTCTTGAAAGCTGCTCTCATTTTCTCTTAACTGTGAACACAAAACCCAATTTTCAAGCTACATTCACAAAACCTCAGACTCTTCTTGCAAAACCAAACGTTCACCTCAAAACAGTTCAATCTGTGCTCAAAACTGAACTATGTTTTCAAATCGTGCCCCGAGTCAATCAAAATAAAAAACACTACTGAACAGTCACTAAACACTACGTAGAAAAATAGAAAACACAATGCTCAGGACATGAAGCTGGAGAAATAAATGTTTATTGTTCACTGTAGGCTAAATGCATGTTGCAAAACAAAAAAAAACTGTGCATTTAGCACTTGTACAAAAAGACAAAACAGAAATCTTGTGCATTTACATGTAGCACTTGTAAAAACAAACAGAAATCTTATCCGTTTGCCACTTGTGTACAGTAAGCCCATGTAAAAATAAAGTACAACAATATACAAATAAGTGCATTACTCAGCCACAGCATCATGTCTCCGTACTGGGTCAGGCCACAGGACTTCATCCACATCACAGGCCACATTTTGTCTGGCCAGGCAACGGGGGAAAAAAACCCTGGCATGCCGTATCCAGGCTTGGCATGCCTCCACACCTATGTCACCACAGGCAAGTCCCATGGCTTGCAGGAGATTTACCCTGGTGTAAGGTTGGCGTTCATATACCTTCCACCGCCATGAGGAGAAGAATTCCTCAATGGGGTTTAGGAAAGGGGAGTACGGTGGAAGGCAAAGATTGATAAAACCTTGGTTCATATTGTACCACTCTCTAACCTGGAGGGCTCTGTGAAAACTCACATTGTCCCAAACAACAACATAGATGGGATGCTCATCCTGCTGCCCTAACAAAGCATCTCGCATGTGATTGAGGAAAATGAGGAGCTGGTGAGTGTTGTAGGGCCCCAGGTTGGCATGATGGTGGACAACCCCATGATTGCTGATGGCAGCACATAATGTGACATTGCCACCACGCTGCCCAGGAACACCAACAATGGCCCGATGGCCAATCACATTACGGCCTCTCCTCCTTTTGGTGAGTTAAACCCAGCTTCATCCATGTAGATGTATTGATGGGGTCTTTCCATTGCATCCAGTTGAAAAACCCTCTGTAGAAATAGATATAGTTTTGTAAGTGATACGGAAAAAAGTGATTTAGGCCACTACAGTAAATCACTACTTAGAGTAATCAACATTGAATGTGTCTGGATATATGCCAACCTGTACATACTGGAATCTTTGCTCTTTGACTCTGTCTGAGTTGTGATCAAAGGGCACTCTGTATAGCTGTTTCATGCGCAGTCTGTTGCGCTTGAGGACACGATCAACAGTAGAGAGGCTGACACTGTTGATACCCTCAAAATGTAAATGGTCCTCAATGATCTTCTGCTGAATTTCGCTCAGTTTAATGGCATTGTTCTCACGGACCATATCAACAATTAGGGTCTCTTGGTGTGGGGAGAACATACCTGTCCTCCCACCCCATGTAGCAGTCTTTCAATTCTACAAAAAGAGAACATGGAGTTACAAAAAATATACATGGAATACTAGGCCTACAAACAGTTAGACCAACCCTCCATTCCAATACTACAGTACATTGGTACAGTGATGTACTGAAACATATATTCACTTACAGTATACTGTGGTACAGTATATAGTATGTCATACAGTAATTGCTGTCAACATTTACATACTGTACTATAATGTCAAAAAAAGGTAATTACCTGTTCTCTTCTCTAAATCTTCGGATTATGGTGGACACAGTGAATCTACTGATGTTTGGTTGTACCCTTTGTCCAGCCTCCCTCATGTTCATACCATGGACAAGAACATGGTCAATCACAGTAGCTCTGATTTCATCAGATATTACTGTTCTTTGTCTTCGCTGACCACCTCGACCTCCTCTCACACGAACTCTTCCTCTCATATTTCTATCCATTGTAGGGCCTCACAAACCAGTGCTCTCTGAACTGGCTTACTGTATATGTTCCCTCACATCATTAGCCACAAGTGTGATCAATTTTGAGTTGTTGTGTTCAAGTGGTGATACCTGTGCTCTAATTGTGTTTGACTTTTGGCACCTGTGCTCACCATTATGCAGCACGGGTGCATCACAATGAAAATGTGTTGGCAAGTTGTGTCTAAACAGGTGAAAAGTGCTTATGGTTTTGCCAAAAGAGTGATTGATTCAATCAGTGGGTTCAGGCAACTGAGCATTTGGTTCAGACAATAGGGTTTAGTGTTTTAGCAATTGAGAAAAACTGTAACAGGCGCTATCGACAAAGATCAGAGGGAAAAAGTTGTGATGGACTACTTTCTGGAGGACCATCGTGCTATGCTCACTCTCTCTGAATCTGAAAATGAATCAGACAATGAGGAAATCCCTGATTTAGGTAAAAACATTTTAATTGAACCAGACATTATAGAGTCTTCTGATGACAGTGATGGGGAAGAAACAGCGATCAACAGTGTTGTTGTCATGGAAGAAGTTCACAGAGATTTGAAATCAGTGGAATGCCCGGTGGAAGCAGAGTATGATTGCAAATGCGTAGGGATTTAATTTATTTTATTTGGTTTATTAGGATCCCCATTAGCCGACGCCAATGGCGACAGCTAGTCTTACTGGGGTCCGACACATAACAAAACGCTTTACAATTTACATACATTTAAAAACATTAACATGTAGTGTGAATATTATGTGTGTGCACAACAAGTAGGTCACATGGGGGAGAGGCGTTGTGCCGTGAGATGCTGCTTTATTTGTTTTTTGAAACCAGGATTGCTGTTCACTTGCGCTATATAAGATGGAAGGGAGTTCCATGCACTCATGGCTCTGTATAATACTGTACTTTTCCTTGAATTTGTTCTGGACATGGGGACTGTGAAAAGACCCCTGGTGGCATGTCTGGTGGGGTACGTGTATGTGTCAGTGACTATGCAAACAATTTGGAATTTCCAACACATTAATCTTTCTTATAAAAACAAGAAGTGATGCAGTCAGTCTTTCTTCAACTCTTAGCCAAGAGAGACTGGCATGCATAGTATTAATATTAGCCCTCTGATTACAATGAAGAGCAAGACGTGCGGCTCTATTCTGGGCCAGCTGCAGCTTAACTACAGTGGGGGAAAAAAGTATTTAGTCAGCCACCAATTTTGCAAGTTCTCCCACTTAAAAAGATGAGAGAGGCCTGTAATTTTCATCATATGTACACGTCAACTATGACAGACAAAATGAAAAAAAAAATCCAGAGAATCACATTGTAGGATTTTTTATGAATTTATTTGCAAATTATGGTGGAAAATAAGTATTTGGTCAATAACAAAAGTTTCTCAGTACTTTGTTATATACCCTTTGTTGGCAATGACACAGGTCAAACGTTTTCTGTAAGTCTTCACAAGGTTTTCACACACTGTTGCTGGTATTTTGGCCCATTCCTCCATGTAGATCTCCTCTAGAGCAGTGATGTTTTGGGGCTGTTGCTGGGCAACACAGACTTTCAACTCCCTCCAAAGATTTTCTGGGGGGTTGAGATCTGGAGACTGGCTACGCCACTCCAGGACCTTGAAATGCTTCTTACGAAGCCACTCCTTCGTTGCCTGGGCGGTGTGTTTGGGATCATTGTCATGCTGAAAGACCCAGCCACGTTTCATCTTCAATGCCCTTGCTGATTAAGGCATTGGAGGTTTTCACTCAAAATCTCATGATACATGGCCCCATTCATTCTTTCCTTTACACGGATCAGTCGTCCTGGTCCCTTTGCAGAAAAACAGCCCCAAAGCATGATGTTTCCACCCCCATGCTTCACAGTAGGTATGGTGTTCTTTGGATGCAACTCGGCATTCTTTGTCCTCCAAACACGACGAGTTGAGTTCTTACCAAAAAGTTCTATTTTGGTTTCAACTGACCATATGACATTCTCCCAAGCCTCTTCTGGATCATCCAAATGCACTCTAGCAAACTTCAGACGGGCCTGGTCATGTACTGGCTTAAGCAGGGGGACACGTCTGGCACTGCAGGATTTGAGTCCCTGGCGGCGTAGTGTGTTACTGATGGTAGGCTTTGTTACTTTTGTCCCAGCTCTCTCCAGGTCATTTACTAGGTCCCCCCGTGTGGTTCTGGGATTTTTGCTCACCGTTCTTGTGATAATTTTGACCCCACGGGGTGAGATCTTGCGTGGAGCCCCAGATCGAGGGAGATTATCAGTGGTCTTGTATGTTTTCCATTTCATAATAATTGCTCCCACAGTTGATTTCTTCAAACCAAGCTGCTTACCTATTGCAGATTCAGTCTTCCCAGCCTGGTGCAGGTCTACAATTTTGTTTCTGGTGTCCTTTGACAGCTCTTTGGTCTTGGCCATAGTGGAGTTTGGAGTGTGACTGTTTGAGGTTGTGGACAGGTGTCTTTTATACTGATAACAAGTTCAAACAGGTGCCATTAATACAGGTAACGAGTGGAGGACAGAGGAGCCTCTTAAAGAAGAAGTTACAGGTCTGTGAGAGCCAGAAATCTTGCTTGTTTGTAGGTGACCAAATACTTATTTTCCACCATAATTTGCAAATAAATTCATAAAAAATCCTACAATGTGATTTTCTAGATTTTTTTTCCTCAATTTGTCTGTCATAGTTGACGTGTACCTATGATGAAAATTACAGGCCTCTCTCATCTTTTTAAGTGGGAGAACTTGCACAATTGGTGGCTGACTAAATACTTTTTTCCCCCACTGTATGTCTTTCTTTGCAGCACTTGACCATATGACTGGACACAATAAGATAACATAAAACTAGAGCCTGCAGGACTTGCTTTGTGGTGTGTGGTGTCAAAAAAACAGAGAATCTCTTTATTACAGACAGACCTCTCCCCATCTTTACAACCATTGAATCTATATGTTTTAACCATGACAGTTTACAATCTAAGGTAATACCAAGTAATTGAGTCTCCTCAACTTGTTCAACAGTCACACCATTCATTACCAGATTCAGCTGAGGTCTAGAACTTAGGGAATGATTTGTACCAAATACAATGCTCTTAGTTTTAGAGATGTCCAGGACCAGTTTATTACTGGCCACCCATTCCAGAACAGGCTGCAAGCTCTTTATTAAGGGTTTCAGTGACTTAATTAGCTGTGGTTGCTGATGCGTACATGGACACACATGCTTTGTTTAATGCCAGTGGCAGGTCATTGGTAAAATTAGAAAAGAGTAGAGAGCTGCCCTGCGGTACACCACACTTTACATGTTTGTCATTAGAGAAGCTTCCATTAAAGAAAACCCTCTGAGTTCTATTCGATAGATTGATCTGAATCCACGATATGGCATAGGTTGAAAAGCCATAACACATACGTTTTCTCAACAACAAGTTATGGTCAATAATATCAAAGGCTGCACTGAAATCTAACACTACAGCTCCCACAATCCTCTTATTATCCATATATTTCAACCAATCATCAGTCATTTGTGTCAGTGCAGTACATATTGAGTGCCCTTCTCTATAAGCATGCTGAAAGTCTGTTGTTAATTTGTTTAAAGAGAAATTGCATTGTATTTAGGCAAACACCATTTTTTACAACAGTTTGCTAAGAGCTGGCAGCAAGCTGATAGGTCTTCTATTAGAACCAGTAAAGGCTGCTTTACCACTTGGGTAGCGGAATGACTTTGGCTTCCCTACAGGCCTGAGGACAAAGACTTTCCTCTAGGCTCAGATTAATGATATGACATATAGGACTGGTTATAGAGTCAGCTACCATCATCAGTAGCTTTCCATCGAAGTTGTCAATGCCAGGAGGTTTGTCATTATTGATCGATAACAATCATTTTTCCACCTCTCCCATACTAACTTAAAAAAATTCAAACTTACAATGCTTTTCTTTCAATAAAAATAATTGGCAATATCAAATGGTTTTGTGATGAATAAGCCATCTGATTCGATGAAAGATGGAGTTGAATTTGTCATTCTGCCCATAATTTCATTTAAAGTACCGCAAACATTTTTTCTATAATTCTTTATATCATTGATCTTGGCTTCATAATACAGTTTCTTCTTCTTTTTGTTGAGTTTAGTCACATAATTTCTCAATTTGCAGTAAGTCAACCAGTCAGATGTGCAGCCAGACTTATTAGCCACTCCTTTTGCCCCATCTCTTTCAACCATACAGTTTTTAAATTCCTCATCAATCAATGGAGCCTTAACAGTTCTAACAGTCAGTTTCTTAACAGGTGCATGTTTATCAATAATTGGAAGAAGTAATTTCATAAATTCATCAAGTGTAGCATCTGGATGCTCCTTATTAATCACATCAGACCAACAAATATGTTTTAACATCATCCGCGAGTCACAGCAAAATATTTTGTTTGATCTCTTATACACTATTTTAGGCCCAGCTTTTGGAACTTTGGCTTTCCTGGATATAGCCACTATATTGTGATCACTGCATCCAATAGGTATGGATACAGCTTTAGAACAAAGTTCTACAGTATTAGTAAAAATGTGACCAATACAGGTGGATGATCTTGCTCCTGTAGTGTTTGTAAACACCCTGGTAGGTTGATTAATAACCTGAGCCAGATTACAGGCACTGGTTACAATGAGAAGCTTCCTCTTGAGCACACAGCTTGATGAAAACCAGTCAATGTTCAGGTCCCCAAGAAAGTAGACCTCTCTGTTTACATCACATACACTATCAAACATTTCACACATATTATTTAGATACTGACTGTTAGCACTTGGTGGCCTACAGCAACACCCCAAAAGAAAAGGCTTTAGATGTGCCAGGTGAACCTGCACCCACAACACTTCAATAATACTTGACATAAGATCTTCTCTAAGCATTACAGCGATATGGCTTTGAATAAATACACCTCCCCCATAAGCATTCCTGTCTCTTCAATAGATGTTATATCCTTGTGTTGCTACTGCTGTATCATCAAATGAATCTAAATTAGTCTTAGAAATGGCTAATATATGCTATCTGATGTTTGCAAATTATTGATTTCATTAACCTTATTTCTAAGGCTACATATAAACTCAGCAAAAAAAGAAATGTCCCTTTTTCAGGACCCTGTCTTTCAAAGATAATTTGACAAATCCAAATAACTTCACAGATCTTCATTGTAAAGGGTTTAACCACTGTTTCCCATGCTTGTTCAATGAACCATAAACAATTAATGAACATGCACCTGTGGAACGTCGTTAAGACACTAACAGCTTACAGACGGTAGGCAATTAAGGTCACAGTTATGAAAACCTAGGACACTAAAGAGGCCTTTCTACTGACACTGAAAAACACCAAAAGAAAGATGCCCAGGGTCCCTGCTCATCTGCGTGAACGTGCCTTAGGCATGCTGCAAGGAGGCATGAGGACTGCAGATGTGTTTCCCGAGTGGCGCAGTGGTCTAAGGCACTGCATCGCAGTGCTAGCTGTGCCACTAGAGATCCTGGTTCAAATCCAGGCTCTGTCGTAGCCGGCCGTGACCGGGAGACCCATGGGGTGGCGCACAATTGGCCCAGCGTCGTCCAGGATAGGGGAGGGAATGGCCGGCAGGGATGTAGCTCAGTTGGTAGAGCATGGCGTTTGCAACGCCAGGGTTGTGGGTTCGATTCCCACGGGGAGTATAAAAAAAATAATGTATGCACTCACTAACTGTAAGTCGCTCTGGATAAGAGCGTCTGCTAAATGACTAAAATGTAAATGTAATGTGGCCAGGGCAATACATTGCAATGTGAGACGCCTAAGACAGCGCTACACTCGAACTCGTCGTGTTTGGAGGACAAAGAATGCCGAGTTCCATCCAAAGAACACCATACCTACTGTGAAGCATGGGGGTGGAAACATCATGCTTTGGGGCTGTTTTTCTGCAAAGGGACCAGGACGACTGATCCGTGTAAAGGAAAGAATGAATGGGGCCATGTATCGTGAGAGTTTGAGTGAAAACCTCCTTCCATCAGCAAGGGCATTGAAGATGAAACGTGGCTGGGTCTTTCAGCATGACAATGATCCCAAACACACCGCCCGGGCAACGAAGGAGTGGCTTCGTACGAAGCATTTCAAGGTCCTGGAGTGGCCTAGCCAGTCTCCAGATCTCAACCCCATAGAAAATATTTGGAGGGAGTTGAAAGTCTGTGTTGCCCAGCGACAGCCCCAAAACATCACTGCTCTAGAGGAGATCTACATGGAGGAATGGGCCAAAATACCAGCAACAGTGTGTGAAAACCTTGTGAAGACTTACAGAAAACGTTTGACCTGTGTCATTGCCAACAAAGGGTATATAACAAAGTAGTGAGAAACTTTTGTTATTTTGTTATTGCAAATAAATTCATTAAAAATCCTACAATGTGATTTTCTGGATTTCTTTTTCTCATTTTGTCTGTCACAGTTGACGTGTACCTATGATGAAAATTACAGGCCTCTCTCATCTTTTTAAGTGGGAGAACTTGCACAATTGGTGGTTGACTAAATACTTTTTTTCCCCACTGTATATGTAGGATTTTTAATGAATTTATTTGCAAATTATGGTGGAAAATAAGTATTTGGTCAATAACAAAAGTTTCTCAATACTTTGTTATATACCCTTTGTTGGCAATGACACAGGTAAAATGTTTGTTATATGGCTCTGGCTGTTACCATCCTCCTGGCAGTTCTAAACTTTGCTAGGCATGTCACTTCACCCAACACATCGCATAGCCCAACACGTGCAATGTTTTCTTAACCACAACTGGATGGATCCATAAAGAATTACTGTGGAAATAAATATCACTGAATGACAAAAATATTGGAATAAAGTAGGCTAATGCAATTGAAGGCATCAAATTGTTGCTTACTGAAACTCCCAGAGTCATCCAATTGTTATAATACATTTGAAGCAATAGCCTACCTGCTATTTCAGCACTGTTCGCGCTTCCTTGAGACAACTGTGAGAACTCGTCTTGACAAATAAATCAATGTCAGATTTTCCTTTTTACTGAATCGCTGTTTGTATATTGGTTAGGATACAAATAGGCTGTGGAAATCTTAGCTAAATTGAGGTGAGTGCTGCTCAAAATCATCTTATTTAGTTGGCTCATTTATGAGAACATTTTGCTACCATGTTATGTAGCTTAACAAGTGGGATTATTTTGCTCTTTACTCGCAGATGCTTAGCCTGTGACTTGTCTTAATCAATCAATGTGATTTTGTTTGACTGAATCTCTGTCCGTATATTTGGTTAATTCTCTGGCTGGGCAATAAGTGGAGGTGGTATAGCTCATCTGTTAGTTTGCTCATCTACTACTGATCAGAAACATTTAGCATGCAATAATGTAGCCAAAGTCAAGTGTAGGCCTATTATTTTGCTCAATTGGGTATAGGCAAGTCCCCGCGATGAAATATGAAGACGAGACTCACATGCTTTTAAAAACAGGATTGCTATTATTTTCTTTCAGTATCATGATGAAAATACTCTCAATGTAAGACGCCTGCTCCCTAACAAAGCGGACTGAGGATATGAAAGCGATGAAATGTGGATAAAAAAAAGCATGTGCTTGCGTTCTGTTTCAAAATATCACTTTTTTTTTATAAGACAGCGGTTCCGCACATTTCCGTGAGGCAAGTTGTATGGGGAAAAAATATTTGTATTTTATTCTGTTATATTCCGTTATAATCTTAGCCTACTACAACATATATTTGAGTTGACTGTGATCAGGATAAGTGTGTATTGTCTGTTTAATGAACAAAATAAATATTGATTTCAAAATATGCTGTTCTATTCTTTTGAAAATACATTTTATTAGTCTTATAATGTTTCTTAGGACCTGCCTAAAAAAATTAATGATGCATTTCTTTGTGATGGTGTATAGTCAATGGATTTATTAAAATAGACGTCCAACCACATCGGCCCACATTTACTCCCACTCCTAAACTTGCCGGCATGTGCATTGGGGTGTAAAAGGCTTATCCCACCCATCATATCTGGCCCTGTGCCCTCTCTGTATCGTGGCATTGAACGCTTAAGGAGGATTCTTTCTCTTCACAATTGGCTACGTGATTATTGCAGCTCAATGGGTGTAACTTTTGTTGACAATTTCGATACCTTTTGGAAACAAAACACATTTTATAAGGAGGATGGGATCCACCCAAATCATTTCGGTTCCTGGATCCTTTCACAGCATTATAAGGCTGCGTTGAGAAAATGACTTATCAATGACCCAAGCACAGCTCAGTTAATCCCTACCATTGTGACGATGAGTTGTCATAATGCTTCAGCAAATGTACAGTACCAGTCAAAAGTTTGGACACACTTACTCATTCAAGGATTTTTCTTTATTTTTACTATTTTCTACATTGTAGAATAATAGTGAAGACATCAAAACTATGAAATAAAACATATGGAATCATTCAGTAACCAAAAAAGTGTTAAACATATCAAAATATATTTTTGATTTTGATTCTTCAAAGTAGCCACCCTTTGCCTTGATGACAGCTTTGCACACTCTTGGCATTCTCTCAAACAGCTTCACCAGGAAAAAAGTATAGATGGAGTTCCCACATATGCTGAGCACTTGTTGGCTGCTTTTCCTTCACTCTGTGGTCTAACTCATCCCAAACCATCTCAACTGGGTTGAGGTCGGGTGATTGTGGAGGACAGGTCATTTGATGCAGCACTCCATCACTCTCCTTCTTGGTAAAATAGCCCTTACACAGCCTGGAGGTGTGTTTTGGGTCATTGTCCTGTTGAAAAACCAATGATAGTCCCACTAAGCTCAAACCAGATGGGATGGCGTATCGCTGCAGAATGCTGTGGTAGCCATGCTGGTTAAGTGTGCCTTGAATTCTAAATAAATCACAGACAGTGTCACCAGCAAAGCACCATCACACCTCCTCCTCCATGCTTCACGGTGGGAACTACACATGTGGAGATCATCCGTTCACCTACTCTGCGTCTCACAAAGACACAGCGGTTGGAACCAAAAATATCAAATTTAGAAAAATCAGACCAAAGGACAGATTTCCATTGGTCTAATGTCCATTGCTCATGTTTCTTGGCCCAAGCAAGTCTCTTCTTATTATTGGTGTCCTTTAGTGGTGGTTTATTTTCAGCAATTCGACCATGAAGGCCTGATTCACACAGTCTCCTCTGAACAGTTGATGTTGAGATGTGTCTGTTACTTGAACTATGTGAAGCATTTATTTGGGCTGCAATTTCTGAGGCTGGTAACTCTAATGAACTTATCCTCTGCAGCAGAGGTAACTCTGGGTCTTCCTTTCCTGTGGCGGTCCTCATGAGAGCCAGTTTCATCATAGCGCTTGATGGTTTTTGCGACTGCACTTGAAGAAACTTTCAAAGTTCTTGAAATTGTCTGTATTGTCTGTATGTCTTAAAGTAATGATGGAATGTCGTTTCTCTTTGCTTACTTGAGCTGTTTTTGCCATAATATGGACTTGGTCTTTTACCAAATAGGGCTATCTTCTGTATACTACCCCTACCTTGTCACACCACAACTGATTGGCTCAACGGCATTAAGAAGGAAAGAAATTCCACAAATTAACTTTTAACAAGGCACAACTGTTAATTGAAATGCATTCCAGGTGACTACATCATGAAGCTGGTTGAGAGTGTGCAAAGCTGTCATCAAGGCAAAGGGTGGCTACTTTGAAGAATCTCAAATATAAAATATATTTAGATTTATTTAAAACTTTTTTGGTTTATACATTTACATTTTTTTACATTTTAGTCATTTAGCAGACGCTCTTATCCAGAGCGACTTACAGTTAGTGAGTGCATACATTTTCATACTGGCCTCCCGTGGGAAACGAACCCACAACCCTGGCGTTGCAAGCGCCATGCTCTACCAACTGAGCTACAGGGGACTAATACATGATTCCATAGGTGTTATTTCATAGTTTTGACGTCTTCACTATTATTCTACAATGTAGAAAATAGCAAAAATAAAGAAAAACCCTTGAATGAGTAGGTGTGTCCAAAGTTTTTACTAGTACTGTACATTTTACCAGGGGCGTTGGGAGACACAATGTAAGTAACCTAATATATGTCCCTCTAACTGCCCTGATTGCTTCTGCTGATCCTACAGCCATTGTATGCAGTAATCATGTTCCTATGAACCAGATTTATACTGTTAGCACAAGGCGGTGTGCCGTAGTAGGAAGACCACTGTGTGCAGCTCACCCTGCACTAACATAATTAACATTAGCATATCTACTTCTGCTAAGCTTCCCAGTAAAGCAATGAAAACAAGTAAGCATCCCAGAAAAGTGCTCAAAATAGCCCACGTTAACATATGTAGCTTAATAAACAAGGTTCATGAAATCAATAATTTGCTAGTAACAGATGACATTTATATTCTAACTATCTCTGAAACTCACTTAGATAATACCTTTGTTGATACAGTGGTAGCAATACAAGGTTATAACATTTACAGAGAAGACAGAAATGCCAATGGTGGAGGTGTTGTTGTTTATATTCAGAACCACATTCCTGTAAAGCTTAGAGAGGATATCATGTTAAATACTGTTGAAGTAATATGGCTACAGGTTAATCTGCCTCACCTAAAGCCCATTCTTGTGGGAAGCTGCTATAGACCACCAAGTGCTAACAGTCAGTATATGGATAACATGTGTGAAATGATTGATAGTTGATAATGTATGTGATATCTACAGAGAGTTCTATTTTTCTGGGTGATTTAAATATTGAATGGCTTTCATCAAGCTGCCCAGTCAAGAAAAAGCTTCAAACTGTAACCAGTGCCTGCAACCTGGTTCAGGTTATCAGTCAACCTACCACGGTAGTTACAAACAGCACAGGAATGAAATCATCAACATGTATTGATCACATCTTTACTAATGCTGCAGAAATTAGCTTGAAAGCAGTATCTAGATCCATCGGATGTAGTGATCACAATATAGTAGTCATATCTAGGAAAACCAAAGTTCCAAAGGTTGGGCCTAATATAGTGGGGTCATACAATATATAAGAGGTCATACAATAAGTTTTGTAGTGATTCCTATGTTGCTGATGTACAGAATATTTGTTGGGTCATGGTGTGTAATGAGGAGTAAACAGACACTGCACTTGACATATTTATGAAATTGCTTATTCCAGTTACTAATAAGCATGCACCCATTAAGAAAATGACTGTAAAAACTGTTAAATCCCCGTGAATTGATGAGGAATTGTATGGTTGAGAGGGATGAGGGAAAATGAATGGCAAGTAAGTCTGGCTGCACAACCAATTGGCAAACGTACTGCAAATTGAGAAATCTTGTGACTAAACTGAATAAAAAGAAGAAGAAACTACACTATGAAACAAAGATAAATGACAAAGAATGACAGTAAAAAGCTTTGGAGCACCTTAAATGAAATTTTTTGAAAAAAGGCAAACTCAGCTCCATCATTCATTGAATCAGATGGCTCATTCATCACAAAATTGACTGATATTGCCAACTACCTTAATTAATTTTTCATTAGCAAGATTAGTAAACTTAGGCATGACATGCCAGCAACAAACGCTGACACTACACATCCAAGTATATCCAGTGGTGGAAAATATTCCATTTTCATACTTGAGTGAAAGTAAAGATAACTTAATAGAAAATGACTCAAGTAAAAGTGAAAGTCACCCAGTAAAATACTACTTAAGTAAAAGTCTAAAAGTATTTGGTTTTAAATATACTTAAGTATCAACAGTAAAAGTAAAAGTATAAATCATTTCAAATTCCTTATATTAAGCAAACCAGATGGCACAATTTTTATTTTATTTTTATTGACGGATAGCCAGGGGCACACTCCAACACTCAGACATAATTTACAAACGAAGCATTTGTGTTTAGTGAGTCCGCCAGATCAGAGGCAGTAGGGATGACCAGGGATGTTCTCTTGATAAGTGTGTGAATTGTACCATTTTCCTGTCAAAATGTAACAAGTACTTTTGGGTGTCAGGGAAAATGTATGGAGTAAAAAGTACATTATTTTCTTTAGGAATGTAGTGAAGCAAAAGTAAAAGTTGCAAAAAATATAAATAGTAATAAATACAAATACGGTAAAATGGGACTGTATGAATTGGGTACAGGTACACTACATGACCAAAAGTATGTGGACAACTGCTCGTCAAACATCTCATTCCAAAATCATGGGCATTAAAGTCACCCCTTTGCTGCTATAACAGCCTCCATTCTTCTGGAAAGGTGTTCCAATAGGTGTTGGAACATTGGACACAAGAGCATTACTGAGATCGGGCACTGATGTTGGGCGATTAGGCCTGGCTCGCAGACGGCGTTCCAATTCATCCCAAATGTGTTTGATGGGGTTGAAGTCGGGGGTCTGTGTAGGCCAGTCAAGTTCTTCCACACCGATCTCGACAAACCATTTCTGTATGGACCTCGCTTTGTGCACAGGGGCATTGTCATGCTGAAACAGGAAAGTGCCTTCCCCAAACTGTTGCCACAAAGTTGGAAGCACAGAGTCGTCTAGAATGTAATTGTATGCTGTAACGTTAAGATTTCCCTTCTCTGGAACGTAGGGGCCTAGCCCGAACAGCCCCAGAACATTATTCCTCCTCCACCAAACTTTACAGCTGGCACTATGCATTGTGGCAGGTAACGTTCTCCTGGCATCCGCCAAACCCAGATTCGTCCGTCGGACTGCCATATGGTGAAGCGTGATTCATCACTCCAGAGAACGTGTTTACATTGCTCCAGAGTCCAACGGCGGCGAGCTTTACACCACTCCGGCCGACGCTTGGCATTGCGCATGGTGATCTTAGGTTTGTGTGCAGCTGCTCGGCCATGGAAACCCACTTCATGAAGCTCCCGACGAACAGTTATTGTGCTGACATTGCTTCCAGAGGCAATTTGGAACTCGGTAGTAAGTGTTGCAACCGAGGACAGGTGATTTTTACATGCTACGTGCTTCAGCACTCGCCGGTCCCATTCTGTGAGCTTGTGTGGCCTACCACTTCGCGGCTGAGCCGTTGTTGCTCCTAGATGTTTCCACTTCAAAATAACAGCACTTACAGTTGACCGGGGCAGCTGTAGTAGGGCAGAAATCTGACCAACTCACTTGTTGGAAAGGTGGCATCCTATGACGGTGCCACAGTGAACATCACTGAGCTGTTCAGTTAGGCCATTCGACTGCCAATGTTTGTCTATGGAGATTGCATGGCTGTGTGCTCGATTTTATACAACTGTCAGCAACGTGTGTGGCTGATATCCACTAATTTGAAGGGTTGTCCTCATACTTTTGTATATATAGTGTATCATACCGTAAAGTCAGTGGTGGAAAAAGTACCCAATTGTCATACCTGATTATATTGTAAAAGTGAAAGTCACCCAGTAAAAACTACTTGAGTAAAAGTCTAAAAGTATTTGTTTAAAAATATACTTAAGTATAAAAAGTAAATGTAATTGCAAAAATATAACTAAGTATCAAAAGTAAAAGTATAAATCATTTCAAATTGCTTACATCAAGCAAACCAGAAATCACAATTGTCTTGTAAAAAATAAAAAAAATAATGGATAGATAGGGGCACACTCCAACATTCAGAAATAATTTACAAACTAATGAGACCGCCAGATCAGATGCAGTAGGGATGACCAGGGATGTTCTCTTGATAAGTTAGTGAATTGGACCATGTTCCTGTCCTGCTAAGCATTCAAAATGTAATTTGTACTTTTGGGTGTCAGGGAAAATGTATGGAGTAAAAAGTACATTATTTCCTTTAGGAATGTAGTGGAGTAAAAGTAAAAGTTGTGAAAGATATAAATAGTAAAGTAAAAGTACAGATACCCAAAAACTACTTGTCACGGATTCTGCCGAGACTGCTCCTCCTCCTGGTTCGGGCAGGCTTCGGCGTTCGCCGTCCCCGGAGTACTAGCTGCCACCGCTCTATGTTTCGTTATTTGATTGCTTTTGTCTGTCTGTTACACCTGTGTCCAGTTGTGTGTTGATTACGTGTCTTATAAGTTCCTTGTTTTGCACTAGACTGATTGTGTGTTGTTTTTGCTGCCACTTTGTCAGAGCTACGTGTTTGCACTCTGTTTTGTTTCGTGTTTAGTGTTTACGCGTGTGCGTAATTTTCCCTCGCCTCTTGGTATTTTCGAGGTCGGGTTTTTCCTCGTAATCATTTAGACTATTAAAGTCTGTTGGACTTAACCTCTGTGTCCTGCGCCTGACTCCTCCACCACATCCACATCGGTTCTAGTGACAGAACAACACACCAACATGGAGTCAGCAGGAACGGCGGCGGCACCCGAATCCCTGGAAGACCGGATCAACTACCAGGACACCATGATCCGGCAACTCGGGGCCGCCATGGACGAGGTGTCCAACACTCTGCGCCGATTGGTGAATCGGGAGGTGCCCACGCACTCTTACAACATCCCATCACCAACGGCCAGTCCTCCTCTCTCAGCACCGGAACCCAGTGGCATTCGGCTCTCGCTCCCGAGGGCATATGACGGTTCTGCAGCCGGGTGTCAGGGATTCCTCCTGCAGGTGGAACTTTACCTTGCCACCATCCACCCGGCGCCCTCGGGATACGAGAGCGTCTCCGCCCTCATCTCCTGTCTCTCCGGCAAGGCGTTGGAGTGGGCCAACGCCGAATGGAGGGGAATAGACGCCGCAACCATCACCTACGCGGAGTTCTCCCGCCGGTTCAGGGCTGTCTTCGATCATCCACCTGAGGGGAAAGCGGCGGGAGAGCGTCTATTCCACCTCCGACAGGGGAAGAGGAGCGCACAGGAGTTCGCACTGGAGTTCCGGACACTAGCGGCGGATGCGGGGTGGAATGAGAGGGCCCTCATCGACCACTACCGGTGTAGCCTACGAGAGGACGTTCGTCGTGAGCTGGCCTGCAGGGACACCAACCTGTCACTTGACCAGTTGGTGGACATTTCCATCCGTCTAGACACCCTGCTGGCTACCCGCGGACGTCCCGAGTGGGGGTCGTCCATTCCACCCTCCAGCACCTCCGAGCCGATTCCCATGGAGCTCGGGGGTGCTGGCGCTAGAGAGAGGAGGAGAGGGAACCCGAGGGGGGCCTTCCCCTGCACCACCTGTGGTCGTGGAGGACACACCGCGGCCAGGTGCTGGGGAGGGTCTCATGGGAGAGGTGACAACAGGCCACGCACTGGGGAGTCATTTCAGGTGAGTAGGCGCCCCACTTACCCAGAGCTCTCTGTTGGTCACATGAGTATTCCTGTGAGGTTTCCACAGGTGGCACCTCATTCCCAGCATAAGGCGCTAGTAGATTCAGGCGCAGCTGGGAACTTTATTGATCGGGCATTTTGCTGTAGGTTAGGAATTCCCCTTCGGCCGGTAGAAGCTCCATTTCCTGTCCACGCATTAGACAGCCGGCCGTTGGGGTCGGGCCTGATCAGGGAGGTCACAGCACAACTGACGATGACGACGCAGGGGGGTCATGAGGAGATCATTCAGTTTTATCTGATTGACTCTGCGTACCCCGTGGTGTTGGGCCTTCCCTGGTTAAGCACCCATGATCCTACCATAGCGTGGCAACAGAGGGCTCTTATGGAGTGGTCTGCCCAGTGTGTAGGGAGATGTCTAGGTGTTTCCGTAGGGGCGACCTCGGTAGAGAGTCCGAACCAAGTGCCTGCACTGCGCATTCCCCCTGAGTATGAGGATTTAGCACTCGTGTTCAGCAAATCGAGGGCAACACGGCTACCTCCTCATAGACAGGGGGACTGTGCGATAAATCTCCAAACAGGAGCGGCTCTGCCACAGAGTCGTGTGTATCCCCTGTCTCAAGAGGAAACAGCGGCTATGGAGACTTACATAGCCGAGTCCTTGGCACAGGGATACATACGGTCCTCCACTTCCCCGGTCTCCTTGAGTTTCTTCTTTGTGAAGAAGAAGGACGGGGGTTTGCGCCCGTGTATTGATTACCGTAGTCTCAATCAGATCACAGTTAAATACAGTTACCCACTTCCACTGATTGCGACGATGACGGAATCATTACGCGGAGCGCGGTTCTTCACAAAGTTGGATCTCAGGAGCGCGTACAATCTGGTGCGCATTAGGGAGGGGGATGAATGGAAAACAGCATTTAGCACCACCTCGGGTCATTACGAGTATCTCGTCATGCCATACGGGTTAATGAATGCTCCTTCAGTCTTCCAATCCTTTGTTGACGAGATTTTCCAGGACATGCATGGGCAGGGTGTAGTAGTTTACATCGACGACATCCTAGTGTACTCTTCTACACGAGCCGAGCATGTAGCCCAGGTGCGCCGAGTGTTGAGAAGACTGTTGGAGCATGACTTGTATGTCAAGGCAGAGAAATGCCTGTTCTTCCAGGAGTCCGTCTCCTTTTTGGGTTATCGGTTGTCCGCGTCTGGTGTGGAGATAGAGGTAGACCGGGTATCGGCCGTGCGTAATTGGCAAACTCCAACCACTGTAAAAGAGGTGCAGCAGTTCTTGGGTTTTGCTAATTACTACCGGAGGTTTATTCGGGGTTTTGGACAGGTTGCAGCTCCCATTACGTCCCTGCTAAAGGGGGGTCCGGTTCGTTTGCAGTGGTCGGCTGAGGCGGACAGGGCATTTGTCAAACTTAAGAACCTGTTCACCTCGGCTCCGGTGCTGGCGCATCCGGATCCCTCTTTACCATTCCAAGTAGAGGTAGACGCATCCGAGACCGGTATTGGGGCAGTCCTGTCACAGCGGTCCGGCACGCCACCTAAACTCCGCCCCTGTGCGTTCTACTCCAAGAAGCTCAGCTCGGCGGAGCGCAACTATGACGTTGGGGACAGGGAGCTGTTAGCCGTAGTCCAGGCCCTAAAGGTGTGGAGGCATTGGCTTGAGGGGGCTCAACACCCTTTCCTCATTCTGACTGATCACCGTAACCTGGAGTACATCCGGGCAGCTAGGAGATTGAACCCTCGTCAGGCTAGGTGGAATATGTTCCTAACCCGGTTTGTTTTTAAGATCACATACATCCCAGGGTCCCAGAATGGTAAGGCAGACGCCCTGTCCCGGCGGTATGACACAGAGGAGAGGTCCAACGAGCCTACTTCCATATTGCCAGAGTCTTGTTTGGTGGCTCCGGTGGTATGGGAGGTCGATGCGGAAATCGAGCGGGCACTGCGTACCGACCCTACTCCCCCCGAGTGTCCTGTGGGGCGGACGTACGTTCTGCTCGAGGTTCGTGATCGTCTTATTTATTGGGCTCATACATCACCCTCCTCTGGACATCCAGGTATTGGCCGCACTATCTTAGCATGAAATACTGGTGGCCAACGTTAGCTAGGGATGTGAGGGTTTATGTCTCCTCCTGCTCGGTGTGTGCCCAGTGTAAGGCGCCTAGACATTTGCCCAGGGGTAAGCTACATCCCCTGCCCGTTCCACAACGACCATGGTCCCACCTATCGGTGGATTTCGTAACCGACCTACCCCCCTCCCAGGGGAATACCACCATTTTGGTCATTGTGGATCGGTTTTCCAAGGCCTGTCGTCTCCTTCCAATGCCGGGTCTCCCTACTGCCCTACAAACCGCTGAGGCCCTATTTACCCATGTGTTCCGGCACTATGGGGTCCCCGAGGATATTGTGTCTGACCGAGGTCCCCAGTTCACCTCCAGAGTTTGGGGAGCGTTCATGGAACGGTTGGGGGTCTCGGTAAGCCTTACCTCGGGGTACCACCCAGAGAGCAATGGGCAGGTGGAACGTGTCAACCAGGATGTGGGTAGGTTTTTGAGGTCCTATTGCCGGGACCGGCCGGAGGAGTGGTCTAGGTTCATCCCCTGGGCAGAGATGGCCCAGAACTCTCTCCGCCACTCCTCCACCAATTTAACACCTTTCCAGTGTGTTTTAGGTTATCAGCCGGTCCTGGCACCATGGCACGAGAGCCAGATCGAGGCCCCTGCGGTGGACGAGTGGATTCGGCGCTCGGAGGAGATGTGGGACGCTGCCCATGTCCATCTGCAGCGTGCCATCCGTCAACAAAAGGCGAGCGCCGATCGCCACCGCAGTGAGGGACCGGTGTACGCACCGGGAGATCGAGTCTGGCTCTCGACTCGAAACCTGCCCCTCCGCCTGCCCTGCCGGAAGCTGGGTCGGCGGTTTGTGGGGCCCTTCAAAGTCCTGAGAAGATTGAACGAGGTGTGTTACAGGTTACAACTGCCTATAGAGTATAAAAATATTAACCCCTCGTTCCATGTGTCTCTTCTCAGGCCGGTGGTAGCTGGCCCACTCCAAGAAGATGAGATAGGAGAGACCCCTCCGCCCCCTTTGGACATCGAGGGGGCCCCCGGCGTACAGGGTCCGGACCATCTTGGACTCGAGGCGCCGGATGAGTGGTCTCCAGTATCTCGTGGAGTGGGAGGGGTACGGTCCGGAGGAACGGTGCTGGGTGCCCAGGAGGGACATACTCGATCCATCCCTCCTGACTGAGTTCCACCGTGGGCATCCCACGCGCCCGGGTCCGCGTCCTCCTGGCCGTCCCCGAGGCCGGGGTCGGCGCACGGCTGGAGCCGCGCGTCAAGGGGGGGGGTACTGTCACGGATTCTGCCGAGACTGCTCCTCCTCCTGGTTCGGGCAGGCTTCGGCGTTCGCCGTCCCCGGAGTACTAGCTGCCACCGCTCTATGTTTCGTTATTTGATTGCTTTTGTCTGTCTGTTACACCTGTGTCCAGTTGTGTGTTGATTACGTGTCTTATAAGTTCCTTGTTTTGCACTAGACTGATTGTGTGTTGTTTTTGCTGCCACTTTGTCAGAGCTACGTGTTTGCACTCTGTTTTGTTTAGTGTTTACGCGTGTGCGTAATTTTCCCTCGCCTCTTGGTATTTTCGAGGTCGGGTTTTTCCTCGTAATCATTTAGACTATTAAAGTCTGTTGGACTTAACCTCTGTGTCCTGCGCCTGACTCCTCCACCACATCCACATCGGTTCTAGTGACACTACTTAAGTAATTTTTAGGGTATAGGTCTTTAGGTGGCTTTTATTTTTCCATGTTTTTTACCCACTACACTTTTAAGATATACGAAAAAGGTTGTATAAAAATGCAGGCATGGTAAATTAGTGAGATTTTGTTCTGTGTATGAAAGGGATAATAAGTCTATATATCCATTCCCAGAACCAAAAGTAAGTAGTTGATTTGGTTCTGGCTGCAGAGATTGTAGCAATACAAATGCTCTAGTGGAGGGTCTCCTCTTCAGGGGGAAAGCTATAATCTAATTAGCTCGACACCAACTTCAATTATCTGATCTAGTTTGAGATATCGACTACAGGTAACAGAATCAATAAAGACCTCAGAGATTCTTATTTAAACATACAGTAGAGTTAAGGAGTGTTTATATATGGAAGTCTGGGTTTGGGTAATGTTACAATGACTCTCAAAGGCTTAGACTAACATGATGTGATGTTTAGTTGGTGTCTTATTGAGGTCCCTTTGGTGATAGAAGGTCCTATTATCCTATTAAGAATAATTTGTTAAGAAAACTGAACAAACTATAAAAAATATATTATTAAATAAAGAAATTCAGACATTCAGTCATTTTTATACAAGTATTGTACTTTCAAAAGTGCCTGTCCTCCTCCACCTCAAATGTCCAATAATTGTTCATTTAAAAAAAAGCATGGCATTTAGATATGCAGCCTAGTTTTCCTCAGAGTCCAATAGCGTTACACTTCTGCAATCAGCTTCTAAAAACCTGAACAAAGCTAATTATTTAGTTGACTGGCAATAAATTGGAGGCATTAAAACACTTTCAATATTGAAATTAAAAAAAGCAATGAATGGCTGATTTCTTAAACTGTTGAGTATACTTGGGAAAACAAATCTAGGTCTTCATGTGTGGAACAGACCGGTACAGGCAAGACATGAGCACTAAAAAGGCCAAACAAGCAGACAAAAACATTGACCAAACCAGATAGTAGAACAGGCAAAGCCCCTAAGACCCATTGACTTGAATGGGAATATCCGTTCAAGTAATTATATTTCTGTGGTAGTATCATAGTATCATGGAGGCAACAGTAGTATCATGATATGCTTATACAGTATGTTGATTTTGCTTTTTAATGCAGGACCTGTCACAGCCTAACTGGAGAGGTAATTCCATTCTGTGTGAAGCAAAGTAATTTCGTTCCATCTAAGCATGACGATTAAGGTCAAAATGTCCTCCTCCTAGACGATAGATACCAGGCGTGAACGATACAATGAGGTATTACTGCTGCTATTTCAGAGGCAGCTGCTGCCATGATGATGACTGAGACAGCTAGCGCTAGGATCATTAGCGCTCCTGATGTTACCCAATGGGTACAGTTAGCCCACGGCTAACAGAGGAACGAATGGGGAGTTCAGTCACACATTAACACCAGCAATCAGCATTAACCCTGTGATCTGATAATATTTATCCAGCAGCTACACAATCAACAAGTCCTTTCCAATTAGATGTGGCCAGGGCAGTGGGTGGACGTGGAGCAACGTAATATAAATCCAATAGGAGGGAACAACTGTTACTGTGGAGAATCAAGAGGCAGATACAATGATTTTCCTTAATTAACATGACCACAATAAAAAAGAAATTATAGCCTAATGGCTGTGGTGACGTGGAGTGAAGCAAGGAGAGAAGGCATCTTCTTCTACAGTCTACAGTATACAGGTAACTCCCAAAATAATGGAAACACTTAAGTAAATGAGGGATACAAAGTATATTGAAAGCAGGTGTATTCGCACAGGTGTGGTTCCTGAGTTAAATAAGCAATTAACATCCCATCTTGCGTAGGGTCATGTATAAAACGTTTTTTGGCCACTATTTTGGCTAGCATGGCCATGCCCCCAATGGACGACAATGCCCCCATCCACAGGGAACGAGTAGTTACTGAATGGTTTGATGTGTATGAAAAAGATTCAAACCATATGCCATGGCCGTCTCAGTCACCAGATCTCAACCAAATGGAACACTTATTTGAGACTCTGGAGCGGTGCCTGAGACAGCGTTTTCCACCACCACCAACAAAACACAAAATTATGGAATTTCTCATGGTTCCGGCATGGTTCATCAGCCATTCATCAGACAAGATGTTTCAACAACAAATACAAAATGCAGATTTGGTCAATAAAGAAATTCCCAAATTGGTATCGTTACAGATCAATGAAGAAGATCAGGCCTCTGAGCATAGATATTTAGAGATCATTGGTACAGGTTTGACGCGGAGCTGTCTCTACTTATTATGATCATCCCTCCACTCCACAGCAGATGCTCCATGGGTGAAGTGGGGACTGGAGGACCAGATTAGCACCTCTGGGGTTTGGGATGAGCCCAGCTGATCTGTCAATGGCAGGCAGAGAGGCAGGGCCAGGGAGGGACACAGCTATCCTGCCTCACACTACCTCTCTCTGGAGAGATCGATTCAATGACCGCCTCAGCAAGGCCTCAAGATGTGAGCGTGTATGGTGTGTGTATGTGTGCATGTGCATGTGTGTGCAAGTGTGAAACTAGTGTGTGTGTGTGTATTTGGACAATATATAGTAGAGTCTTCGAGGTGGTGGGGGCGACATGACATCCAAGGTGGGGTTTTGTATGTATGATGGTATGTATGTGGTCTTGTGCTGTGCTATGTGTGTGTTGTACGCATCAGGCGGTCACTTAAAGAAGTGCTTTCTGTTCCTGTGAATTAACGAGCAGTTGGGAAGAACAGGCCAAGGCGGTGCCATCTGTAAATGTCACAGGCACTGCTTGCTCATTTTACACATCATTAAAGCCAATATTCCTAACCTGTATCAGAGCAATCAGGAGCAGGCCATTACTGAGACACACACGGGTCCCAGGGGAACCGCACCGCACCAAAATGCAGAGAGAGAGAGGAGAATACTGACACACACAAAGGCACACATAAACAGACACGCACACGAGCCACAACCTAATAGCAAAACTACATTTAGCGATATGCGAAAATAAAACTGTCAATTACACAGTGTATCTGTGGGCAATGTGTAGTGTACAGAGCCTCACAAATGAGAATCTTGTTATTCCTTTCTCTGCGACGTGCTTTGGGTGGTGTTTGGTTTGGAAAGCCAAGGAGCCATTACTGTAGCTGCTCTGGGCTCCAGGGACAGATTTGCGAAATGAAACAGAGTCGTACGGTATGGGCTGGGGAGGGAGTCAATGACAAAACAAAGTATTGAGATAAACACCCACTATTAGCACAGGGCTGTTAAACCTCCATTTCCTAACCCTCTGCTGGACTCCAGAGGACATTAACCCTTAACACACTGAGGTAGAGGAGTCTGGGTATTTATGTACTATACCGTATAACCTTAAACATTCTGAGGGGGTGGAGGGAGTGGAGGATATTATTGAATGTACTTTATATCCTAACCTCACTGAAGTGGAGAGTTAGGGTTAAGGCTATAGGATAAGGAGGGCTTGGGATTTTAAGTTTCCCGCTCTGGATGTTAAGACATTTACTTTATATAATCAATAAGAGGTGTTACTGGGTTACCGATAGTTGGCAGGGTTGGTTATTCTCTGTGAGATGATACAACCACATCAAGGTTTCTTCTGAACACGCACTCTAAGAAGAGCAGGACATTTGCAATGAACATTTCTCACACCAACTCATTTTCAACCAAGTCAAGTCATACATCTATCTCAAATTCACATGTAACTGACACAACATGTTAAGAAATAAAAGTAGCTTGTTAACAAAACAAAAAACTATTTGAAAACTATTTGAAAACTATTAGAGACAAACAAAACACAAACAAACTAACAATTAAAACCTCACTGGGATGTCCCTGACAAGAGAAAAAGTCCTCATTTACAGTATAAAACTGTGAAGGATCTGAACCACCTTTCTTTCTCTCCTCATTTCCTCCCGTCTTGCTCCCTCCATCTCTGTTGCCACTTCCCACTGAACACGCTAAACCCCCCATTTCAAATAATGAACATTTGATACACTTTCCTTCCTTCTTTTAAAAGAGAAATACATTAATGAAGCTCCCCTCCCTGACAGTCTGCATTAATCAGAAGGGCCTCCCCCAGAACACAAGTCTTTATCAGCCATCGATTTTCCAGTGGGTTTTTTAGGCAGGTGGCATGCGAGCGGTGTGCGAGTGGCGTGTACAGAGAGCCCTGACGCCGGGCGGCTGCTGAGAAGCACATTAAAGGTCTGTCAGTTGTCTCGCTATGCATCCTGCATCATTTTTTAAGCACGAGAAGTTTATTACACCGCACACGGTTCTGACAGTGCACTAGGATATTAGGGGCCATGTCCGTTGTGCACTTCCTCTGAGGAAAGCGTATAGTGGAAACGCAGCCGACATGGCGGAGAGAATTCACATTGCTGCCTCTCCATGTTATGCCTATACAATACTGATTTGGAGACGTATACGTTGAAAGCTAGATGCCACTGGAACTGCTCTCGACTTACATAGGAACAACTTAAAGTGACTTTCAATCAATTGACTCACAATGCATAAATTACTTTCCTGACTAAAGTGGCCCAAAATGAACCCCCACTTTCTTAGATATATCTATGAGGTTCTGTGATAACATTGCCAGTCTTTCTCTTCTCTCTTCAATTGAAGGTTTGCATAAGGAAAGGAATTAGGAAGTATGCCCTACTGTCATTTGTAAGGACCACAAGTTTTTCCTGATGTGACCTACCCAGGAAAAACTTTGGAGCCAAATTGAAGTCTAATTAGGGTTCAGCGGTATTCCTGGTCATGTCATGTGGTCAGGAAAACCTCCCTGCCCTACTAATTTATAAACATAACTGCCTGGCTAAGATATCTCCTTGGCTACAGCTTATGGTACAGACACAGAGAAATCTGACTGCCGATAAGTACTTACCACAGTAGGCCGTTCCTTCTCTTGCTATAACAAAATAAATACCTGCTGTGTACTGACCTGTTACCGACGAACCTGACGTTTTTACTTGTAGAATCGCAATGCTCGTCAGTGGCCGAGAACTTGACAATCAGAGTGCACAAACTTCCACGTCGGGGAGCCGACAGAAGTGACAAGAAAGATGAAACAAATGGGCACTTTTACCATTGTAATCCAGTATATTTTCATCAGAATTGTTCTAACTAAAACAATATTGCTGCATAAAAATAAAATCGAGAGCAAGTCTTTACATCTTTTACATCTAGCTTTGTGCTTGAATTATTAATTTTCTGTTAGGTTCAGTTTGATCATGTGCATACTCATTAGTTAGTTAGCTAGCTAACGTTAGCTTGCTAACTGAGACAGGCAGTCACACACACTTCATATAGACAAATGGTGTGGTAAGTGCAGCACAATGCACACAACACTAAATGCTTTACCAAGCTAGCTATCTAGCAAGATGAAGAAATCATTTTATTCACTCTCCATTATCCCATACTGCCAGTGCCAGTTCGCTTGCTAGCTAACGTTAGCACAACATAGCTAGCTAGCTACTCCACTGACTACTGACAGCTAACAGGCAGATGCTTCATTCAAAAATGAATCCATTGTAATGTTTATTATAATGTTGCTAGCTTCGCAAGTTATCTAGTTGTGGCCATCTGGTCAGTATCAACAAGGGCTTACTACAAATTCTAGCTAGCTAGCAACAACATTAGTTAGCTTACATTAGCTACAGCAGGCACAAGCCAAACAACTTACTGCCACCTTGTGTCCTGGAATATTTAAACGAAGCAAATCGTAGTTAAAACTGTTCTATGTGAACAACAAAAAGTTAACTGCCGACACTCTGGGCAGATGAGCTAAGTAACTTTTCGGCAGTCAGATTTCTCTGTGTGTCTGATCCTTAAGACTTAACTGCAGCAACAGTTTCTCAAGGCTCCCTCACATTTTACATTTACATTTTAGTCATTTAGCAGAGGCTCTTATCCAGAGCGACTTACAGGAGCAATTCGGGTTAAGTGCCTTGCTCAAGGGCACATCAACAGATCTTTCACCTAGTCGGCTCGGGGATTAGAACCAGCGACCTTTCGGTTACTGGCACAACGCTCTTAACCACTAAGCTACCTGCCACCCCCCACACATCATGTTCTTCCCATGTTGACTAAACTGATTGCACACCTTAAAACGCTCATGCTCCTTTGATTTATTATGCTTCACAACAACTAAAATTCAATTTCGGACTGCATTCCAGGGCTCTGATTGCCCTGTAAATGAGATAAACTGATAGCAATTTATTCAAGGATCCAACCTCTTCTTCCCTCCCTCCCTCTCCCCTTCTTTCAAGAGACACAACCTGCATCCTACACTTGAGTGATTTTGATATTTAAGCAATATGTCTGTATTCCGGAAGCGTTCAGTAGAACAGACAAGCGGATGCTAATAGAAAATCTTAGAAGAGAAGAAGAGAGGTAAAAAAATAAAAAATAAAAATAAACGTGCTTCTTTGATGGAGAGAAAAACGTTCTGAATCCACACGTTTCCATTGACACCACATGCTGAACAGCATTTACAGTCTAATTATGATCACTTATCCAAAATTAGAGCAGAAATGTAGTCATTTTAAAACACATGGACAAATGTCAATGATTCCAAACTACTGTATATGCAACAGAAAAAAACGGTTGGGACGGACGTTGAGATGGGCTAATGTCCACTAATGATTCCCTCAATGCAATGTGACGAGGTGAATCCACCCAGCTTCCCGAGTCCCTAATGATAGCCATCACTCATTCAAGCCCCTAAGACCATTATTGGAATGATTCTGATAGTTTTGGTCGATTATGGTCTAAGTTCTTTCTTGGTGTTTCTTTCTTGGTATTCAAGAGATAATTACATTCAGTACAGGATGATACAGGGCATTGTGGGTAAGCATACTTAGGAAAAATGGAGGCAAAATCATGGTGATGTGAATAGGGCATATACACTGAGTGTACAAAGCATTAAGAACACCTTCCTAATATTGAGTTGCTTCAATTTGTCAGGGCATGGACTCTACAAGGTGACGAAAGCGTTCCACAGGGATGCTGACTCCAATGATTCAAGTGGTGTGAATACTGTCTGAAGGCACTGTGTGTGTATATATAAATTATATACACTACCGGAAAAAGTTTTAGAACACCTACTCATTCAAGGGTATTTCTTTATTTGTTATTATTTTCTACATTGTAGAATAATAGTGAAGACATCAGAACTATGAAATAACACATATGGAATCATGTAGTAACCCCCAAAAAGTGTTAAACAAATCAAAATATATTTTATATTTTATATTCTTCAAATAGCCACCCTTTGCATTGATGACAGCTTTGCACACTCTTGGCATTCTCTCAACCAGCATGGGGTAGTCACCTGGAATGCATTTCAATTAACAGGTGTGCCTTCTTAAAAGAGAATTTGTGGAATTTCTTTCATTCTTAATGTGTTTGAGCCAATCAGATGTATTGTGACAAGGTAGGGGAGGGGTTGGGGGGGTATACAGAAGTTAGCCCTATTTAGTAAAAGACCAAGTCCATATTATGGCAAGAACAGCTCAAATAAGCAAAGAGAAATGACAGTCCATCATTACTTTAAGACATGAAGGTCAAGTCAATACGGAAAATTTCAAGAACTTCAAGTGAAGACGCAAAAACCATCAAGCGCTATGATGAAACTGGCTCTCATGAGGACCGCCACAGGAATGGAAGACCCAGAGTTACCTCAGAAATTGCAGCCCATATAAATGCTTCACATAGTTCAAGTAACAGACACATCTCAACATCAACTGTTCAGAGGAGACTGTGTGAATCAGGCCTTCATGGTCGAATTGCTGCAAAGAAACCACTACTAAAGGACACCAATAAGAAGAAGAGACTCGCTTGGGCCAAGAAACACGAGCAATGTACAATAGACCGGTGGAAATTTGTCCTTTGGTCTGGAGTCCAAATTCAAGATTTTTGGTTCCAACCGCTGTGTCTTTGTGAGACGCGGTATGGGTGAACGGGTGATCTCCGCATGTGTATTTCCCACCGTAAAGCATGGAGGAGGAGGTGTTTTGGTGTAGGGGTGCTTTGCTGGTGACACAGTCTGTGATGTATTCAGAATTCAAGGCACACTTAACCAGCATGGCTACCACAGCATTCTGCAGCAATACACCATCCCATCTGGTTTGGGCTTAGTGGGACTATCATTTGTTTTTCAACAGGACAATGACCCAACACACCTCCAGGCTGTGTAAGGGCTATTTTACCAAGAAAGACAGTGATGGAGTGCTGCATCAGATGACCTGGCCTCCACAATCCCCCGACCTCAACCAAAATGAGATGGTTTGGGATGAATCGGAACCGCAGAGTGAAGGAAAAGCAGCCAAGAAGTGCTCAGCATATGTGGGAACTCCTTCAAGACTGTTGGAAAAGCATTCCAGGTGAAGCTGGTTGAGAGAATGCCAAGATTGTGCAAAGCTGTCATCAAGGCAAACGGTGACTATTTGAAGAATATCAAATATAACATATACTTTGTTGCTTAGTACATGATTCCTTATCAGTTATTCTACAATGTAGAAAATAGTAAAAATAAAGAAAACCCTTGAATGAGTAGGTGTGTCCAAACTTTTGACTGGTACTGTATATATACACTACCGGTCAAAAGTTTTAGAACACCTACTCATTCAAAGGTTTTTCTTTATTTTTACTATTTTCTACATTGTAGAATAATAGTGAAGACATCAAAACTACGAAATAACACATATTTAAGAGTGTGCAAAGCTGTCATCAAGGCAAAGGGTGGCTATTTGTAGAATCTTATTTGTTTAACACTTTTTTGGTTACTACATGATTCCATATGTGTTATTTCATAGTTCTGATGTCTTCACTATTATTCTACAATGTAAAGATCAGTAAAAATAAAGAAAAACCCTTGAATGAACTTTTGACTGGTAATGTGTATATACACACATATACAGTGGGGAGAACAAGTATTTGATACACTGCCGATTTAGCAGGTTTTCCTACTTACAAAGCATGTAGAGGTCTGTCATTTTTATCATAGGTACACTTCAACTGTGAGAGACGGAATCTAAAACAAAAATCCAGAAAATCACATTGTATGATTTTTAAGTAATTAATTTGCTTTTTATTGCATGACATAAGTATTTGATACATCAGAAAAGCAGAACTTAATATTTGGTACAGAAACCTTTGTTTGCAATTACAGAGATCATACGTTTCCTGTAGGTCTTGACCAGGTTTGCACACACTGCAGCAGGGATTTTGGCCCACTCCTCCATACAGACCTTCTCCAGATCCTTCAGGTTTCGGGGCTGTCGCTGGGCAATACGGACTTTCAGCTCCCTCCAAAGATTTTCTATTGGGTTCAGGTCTGGAGACTGGCTAGGCCACTCCAGGACCTTGAGATGCTTCTTACGGAGCCACTCCTTAGTTGCCCTGGCTGTGTGTTTCGTGTCATTGTCATGCTGGAAGACCCAGCCACGACCCATCTTCAATGCTCTTACTGAGGGAAGGAGGATGTTGTCCAAGATCTCGCGATACATGGCCCCATCCATCCTCCCCTAAATATGGTGCAGTCGTCCTGTCCCCTTTGCAGAAAAGCATCCCCAAAGAATGATGTTTCCACCTCCATGCTTCACGGTTGGGATGGTGTTCTTCGGGTTGTATTCATCCTTCTTCTTCCTCCAAACACGGCGAGTGGAGTTTAGACCAAAAAGCTCTATTTTTGTCTCATCAGACCACATGACCTTCTCCCATTCCTCTTCTGGATCATCCAGATGGTCATTGGCAAACTTCAGACGGCCTGGACATGCGCTGGCTTGAGCAGGGGGAGCTTGCGTGCGCTGGAGGATTTTAATCCATGACGGCGTAGTGTGTTACTAATGGTTTTCTTTGAGACTGTGGTCCCAGCTCTCTTCAGGTCATTGACCAGGTCCTGCCGTGTAGTTCTGGGCTGATCCCTCACCTTCCTCATGATCATTGATGCCCCACGAGGTGAGATCTTGCATGGAGCCCCAGACCGAGGGTGATTGACCGTCATCTTGAACTTCTTCCATTTTCTAATAATTGCGCCAACAGTTGTTGCCTTCTCACCAAGCTGCTTGCCTATTGTCCTGTAGCCCATCCCAGCCTTGTGCAGGTCTACAATTTTATCCCTGATGTCCTTACACAGCTCACTGGTCTTGGCCATTGTGGAGAGGTTGGAGTCTGTTTGATTGAGTGTGTGGACAGGTGTCTTTTATACAGGTAACGAGTTCAAACAGGTGCAGTTAATACAGGTAATGAGTGGAGAACAGGAGGGCTTCTTAAAGAAAAACTAACAGGTCTGTGAGAGCCGGAATTCTTACTGGTTGGTAGGTGATCAAATACTTATGTCATGCAATAAAATGCAAATTAATTACTTAAAAATCATACAATGTGATTTTCTGGATTTTTGTTTTAGATTCCGTCTCTCACAGTTGAAGTGTATCTATGATCAAAATTACAGACCTCTACATGCTTTGTAAGTAGGAAAACCTGCAAAATCGGCAGTGTATCAAATACTTGTTCTCCCCACTGTACACACTACCTTTCAAAAGTTTGGTGTCACTTAGAAATGTTCTTGTTTTCGAAAAAAAAGCAATTTTTTGTCCAAAATAACATCAAATTGATCAGAAGTACACTGTAGACATTGTTAATGTTGTAAATGGCTATTATAGCTGGAAACGACTGATTTTTTATGGAATATCTACATAGGCGTACAGAAGCCCATTATCAGCAACCATCAGTCCTGTATTCCAATGACACGTTGTGTTTGCTAATCCAAGTTTATAACTTTGAAAAGCTAATTGATCATTAGAAAACACTTTTGCAATTATGTCAGCATAATATATATATATACACACACACACTGAAAAAAAATATAAACGCAAATGCAACAATTTCAAAGATTTTACTGAGTTACAGTTCATATAAGGAAATTATTCCATTGAAATGAATTCATTAGGCCCTAATCTATGAATTTCACCACTGGGAATACAGATATGCATCTGCATGGTCACAAATACCTTTAAAAAAGGGTAGGGGCGTGGATCAGAAAACCAGTCTATCTGGTGTGACCACCATTTGCCTCATGTAGCGCAACACATCTCCTTTGTATAGAAGCGATTGATTGTGGCCTGTGGAATGTTGTCCAACTCCTCTTCAATGGCTGTGCGAAGTTGCTGGATATTGGCGGGAACTGGAACACGTGTCGTACACGTCGATCTAGAGCATCCCAAACATGCTCAATGAGTATGCAGGCTATGGAATAACTGGTATATTTTCAGCTTCCAGGAATTGTGTACAGATCCTTGCGACATGGGACCATGCATTATCATGCTGAAACATGAGGTGTTGGCGGCGGATGAATGGCACGACAATGGGCCTCAGGATTTCTTCACGGTATATCTGTGCATTCAAATTGCCATCGATAAAATGTAATTTTGTTTGTTGTCCGTAGCTTATGCCTGCCCATACCATAACCCCACCGCCACCATGGAGCACTCTGTTCACAACCTTGACATTAGCAAACCGCTCTCCCACACAACGCAATACACGTGGTCTGTGGTTGTGAGGCCGGTTGGACGTACTGACAAATTCTCTAAAATGATGGCTTATGGTAGAGAAATTAACATAAAATTATCTGGCAACAGCTCTGGTGGACATTCCTACAGTCAGCATGCCAATTGCACCCCCACTTAAAAACTTGAGACTTCTGTCGCATTGTGTTGTGTGACAAAACTCTCTATTTTAGAGTGGCCTTTTATTGTCCCCAGCACAAGTTGCACCTGTGTAATGATCATGCTGTTTAATCAGCTTCTTGATATGCCACATTTTAAAAAATATTTTAAAAAATATATGCTTTTTGTGCGTATGGAACATTTCTGGGATCTTTTATTTCAGCTCATGAAACATGGGACCAGCACTTTACATGTTGTGTTTATATTTTTGTTCAGTGTACATATAATATTGAGTTGTACTCTCAGTGTATGTTATATACTGTCAAATCAATACAAAGCATTCCTCTCTACTCCTACGGAAAAAAGGGGTAAGAATGATCCAAGACAGGCCCAAATATCTGAGATACAGAAGCACAATGACCACACTAACCTATCTTTGACATTGAAACTACTGTACCAACATATCAACAACACTGCTGGTGATCCGTGTTTGAAACGACGTGGTCAGTGGTCCCATTCAAACTGGAATGGGTGTCTGTCAGTGAAACCATGATAAAAGCGTAATGATTATAAATACTAAGCGTCATTAAGGAGGCATCGGTGCCAATGCTGTTGCTATGCAGCGTATCAATCATGTTGATTGATCATCTCTGGCTCCAGTGACATCAGTTTTATGGCCTTAGAGATGGGACTGTGTTTTCACAATGCCTTCCAATTAGAGCTGTCCATTCATCATCAGACTGGAGAATCATTATTAATTGGGCAGAGGGGTGGCTGCCACTCCCCTGCTGAGCTGAGGAGAGATCCACAGCTTCTGGAGCTCAGGACGGTTGGTTCCGACTATGGCTAAAGACTGGAGAACATTGGGGGCGGCTATACATGGACATGCACTTCACTAAAGTATGCTAACCAGATGTACTAAGTTTGCACCTTTTTTTCAGGAATGTATAATTACCTAGAGCTTGCCGTTTCAGCATATGTTTCAGTTTCAGAATGTTTTAACTGGTTTTAGAATGTTTCTGTATTGTTGCAGACTGTTTCTGAGTCGTTTCTGAATGTTTTGACTAGTTTCAGATTGTTTTGATGAGTTTGCAGAATGAGTGTCTTCTAGAACTCCTGGCCTAACTCCTGGCTTACCTTCATTGCCTGCAGACGGCCCGTCTGGCTTGGTGATGCCCGTGCTCTTTTTCCGTCTGTGTTTCTTGCGGTTGGCGTGAGGCGAGGGGGGAGGCTCCAGCTTGGGACTGGTGGCACTGCCCACTCCAGAGCTGCAGGTTAGGGGCTCGCCCATCCCATTGGCTGGGGAAAGACGGAGAGAAACGCTGATCAGTAAGAGATACCATAATCAACTGTACCTTTTTACATGTTATTTACAAGATGTTTGATACTGTGTAAACACACACACAGAAACATATTACATTTGGAAGTCTAGAAGGGAAAGACGGAAGGCTATGATTCATGAGATATTGACTAGTGATGATGTACCATGTATTATTAAAAAAATACCAGTGTTAATTCATACCCTGATACCAACCAAATGATTGTAAAGTGATCACAATGAAAAAGATGTCAACACAACACTCCGATATTAGTGGTCCAAAAGTATCTGTACTGCTGTGGCTTTAGAGCGGATGAAATAAGGACAGACATGTATGGGGGCAGGTCAGCTAACAAATGGTTAGTTAGGCTAGCCCCAGGCCAAGCTCTCTATATGACTGTCAGTGAGTGACAGGGGGCTAAGAGCCAGCTTTGTTTCTGGTAAGGTATTTTATAAATGTGATATTAACCTGCGCCACCGTTGGGCAGAGATGAGAGAGAGGGATAGAGGGCTGAAGGGATGGAGGGGGGTGTCAGCTTGCCATATTTCTGGTTTCCTGACATTTGACATCACTTTCCCTCTCCTTTTCCCCCTCAGGATCCCATTATGAGTCGTGGGAGAGGAGAGATGGGGGGCGGGGGCCTCAGGGGCCAGGGAGAGGGAGGGAGGCAGCGAGGGCCGGGTCCATGAGCCCCATATTGCTCTCTTCCTACCACCCCGTGTGGAGAGCAGGCAGGATCCTCCATTGTCTCCCATCAAAAGCTCATTGTAGTGTGGCAAACGCCATTCATTTTCCCTTCACTCTTCCCTCCGCACCTTCCCAGCCCCAGGGGCGGAGGGCGGTAGGACAAGAGGGAAGGGGGCTCGGATCAGGGATTATTGCTGTTGTTGTTGCCAGTTGCACATCCTCTAATGCCGCCACTGTCGCTGGCTGTGCCTTTAGCCACTAGTGTACAACATCAGACATTAGACCTAATTTGGTCATTACCTTATTGGAGATGGGGCTGTGTTGGAGGGAGGAGTGGGATGTGGGATGGGCTCAGCAGGGGGTGGAGGATGCTTAAGTGGAGGAGACTGGAGATCTTTAAAAAGGCCTCAGGCAGCCTGGTTGGAGCGTGGGTTCAAAAATATAGGAACTAACACACTACTAGGCATACATATGTTTGGGATTCTTTTAGTTATCATTGATGTACATCAAAAAACGATGCATCATGTGTCTCCACCAATACAGCCAGTATACCTGCTAGTATAGTATGTATAAATGCTAGTTGAATTATCAGAATAACATTTACATTTCGATTGTTCTTGATCTTATTTCACATAAATAACAGTCAAACGTGGACAAAGACACAAAAAACACAAAACCCCACCAAAAAGACTGATTATTGATTATAGCACCTTAATAGATGCCGCTGGTTTAATAAGCATATAGTGACTGTGATGCTCAGTGCTGGCCTAGCCTACTACATCCCCAGTCCTCTCCCTCGCTCTCCCCTCCTCTCCTCACCGGGTGGTTTTGAATGGCAGCAGAGCCACACGTAGCCCTGGCGTCTGTTTCAATTTCCCTGCTTCTCCCACGACAGCCCCCCTGAGACCAGTCATTAGCTGGGCGCAGACAGCTGGGGGCACAGGGGTCCACAGAGTACCCCCCAGAGTCTGTCCCGCCAGCACAGCTCCGTATGGCAGCTCTGAGAGGAGAACGGAGAGGGGGCCCCAACCATCCAACCTTGTCCGACTCTCGATGATGACAGGCAGCATTTGTTTAATGCGGCTTGAGGTGAAAGGGGAGGCCTCCCCTCTGGGGGCCCCATCGTGTCATAAACACTTCTAGTTATACATTTTTGCCCCCAATGTTGTGGAACATGACCCATGATCCGCTGCTACGCCAGCACCTTAAACATGGGTCATATTCATCAGGGCACACAGTAGCAAAACGTTTTGCAACGGAAAACAAGTATGAGGGTTTCTTGTTGGACAAGTTCAGGTAGTCCCTCCACGTTTCAGTAATTTTTCTTCCATTTGGTGCCTAATGAATAAGACCATGGTGTAGAGTTGAAATACATTCCCCTTTGTCTTTGGCTCAGACTTGTTTTTGCTCTTTCCTTTCCTGCCACTGACTCAATAGGTGAAATATGTTAATCTGTTAAGCTACATACATTGGAGTCATATGATTACAAACTAATATAAAGCCAATGGTAGATGTGTGTAGACAAAATGCTATTACTCACTGATAAGAGGCTGTTAAACCATGCATGCACATAATTGAGCAACGTCATGACCCCACTCTCCGAGTGTGTCTCAGGGAGAGTTGTGACATGCAAAAAACACATTTCCAATTCACACATGCTTATTAATACACACTTGTACATGTGTGAAATAGGACAAATATAATCACCCACCGAATTATTATTTTTATACAGTGCCTAGTGAACGGGATTACATTGGATGTATTTCCTACAGATCTAGATAACCTACTCCACATTTTAAAAGTGAAAGAAAGTTATTCAACATAAAAAATAAAAATGTCTTGATTGCTGTGGTGTCTTCTCACCCCAGAGTTAATACTTGGTGGAAGCACCTTCTGCAGCCATTATCATTTTCAATAATATTCTACCAACTTTGCACAACTCTTAGGGCAACATACAGTATGTCCATTGTTTTTGTCAGCTCGAGCTCAGTACATTTGGTTGGGAATCATATTATGAACAGCAATATTCAAACCTTATGTCTGATTTTCAAGCAAATTTAAGGTCAGGACAGACTAGCCCACTCAGGAAAACTCAACACCTCTTGGAAAGCCATTCTGGTGTGTCTTTAGCATAAACATTTGTTTAATTGCCTCACTGAAAAAAAAGCTCTATCCCAGAGATGGTTTTTAAACGACTGAGGCGGCTTTCTATCAACTTTTCACCTGGCAAACATACCCGTAACATGATGCTGCCTCCACGATACTTTAAGGTACAGAGGGTTTCACTCTGTGTTGTGTTGTGTTAGATTTGACCCAAACCTGTAGTTTTTAATTGATGTCTTTGCCGTGTTGTCTTGCTGTATTAAATCAACTTTTATTGGTTGTGTACACAGATTTGCAGATGTTATCGCAGGTGCAGCGAAAAGCTTCTGTTTCTAGCTCCAACAGTGCAGTAATATCTAGAAATACACACATAATTCCCCCCCCCCCCAAAGAAATACTACAATATCAAGAAATATCAGAACGAGTAATATCAGAACGAGTAATGTCAGAGTCCTGGGTATATGTATGTATGAATACTTTCCGAATGCACTGTATAATGTATATTAGTATATACACTACCAGTCAAAAGTTTGGACGTTTTTCTGGATTTTTTGTTGTTATTCTGTCTCTCACTGTTCAAATAAACCTACCATTAAAATTATAGACTGATCATTTATTTGTCAGTGGGCAAACGTACAAAATCAGCAGGGGATCAAATACTTTTTTCCCTCACTGTACAGAAGATAGCTCTATTTGGTAAAAGACCAAGTCCATATTATGGCAAGGACAGTCCATTACTTTAAGACATGAAGGTCAGTCAATAAGAAACATTTCAAGAACTTTGAAAGTTTCAAGTGCAGTCGCAAAAACCATCAAGAGCTATGATGAAACTGGCTCTCATGAGGACCGCCACAAGAATGGAAGACCCAGAGTCACCAATGCTGCAGAGGATAAGTTAATTAGAGTTACCAGCCTCAGAAATTGCAGCCCAAATAAATGCTTCACAGAGTTCAAGTCACAGACACATCTAAACATAAACTGTTCAGAGGGGAATGTGTGAATAACGCTTTCATGGTCGAATTGCTGCAATGAAACCAATACTAAAGGAAACCAATAATAAGTGATCTACTTGGGCCAAGAAACATGAGCAATGGACATTATAATGGTGGAAATGTGTCCTTTGGTCTGGAATCCAAATTAGAGTTTTTGGTTCCAACTGCCGTATCTTTGTGAGACGCGGTGTGGGTGAATGGATGATCTCCGCATGTGTAGTTCCCACCGTAAAGCATGGAGGAGGAGGTGTTATGGTGTGGGGGTGCTTTTCTGGTGACACAGTCTGTGATGTATTCAGAATTCAAGGCACACTTAACCAGCATAGCTACCACAGCATTCTGCAGTGATACGTCATCCCATCTGGTTTGGGCTTACTGGGACTATCATTTGTTTTTCAACAGGACAATGACCCAACACACCTCCTGGCTGTGTAGGGGCTATTTGACCAGGAAGGAGAGTGATGGAGTGCTGCATCATATGACCTGGCCTCCAAGATCCCCCGACCTCAACTCAACTGAGATGGTTTGGGATGAGTTGGACCACAGAGTGAAGGAAAAGCAGCCAACAATTGCTCAGAATATGTGGGAACTCCTTCAAGATGGTTGGAAAAGCATTCCAGGTGAAGCTGGTTGAGAGAATGCCAAGAGTGTGCAAAGCTGTCATCAAGGAAAAGGGTGGCTCTTTGAAGAATAACACTCTTTTGGTTACTATATGATTCCATGTGTGTTATTTCATAGTTTTGACGTCTTCACTATTATTCTACAAACGTAGAAAATAGAAAAAAATCAAGAAAACTTTTGACTAGTAATGTATTCGGAAAGTATTCAGACCCCTTGACCTTTTCCACATTTTGTTACGTTACAGCCTTATTCTAAAATTGATTAAAATATTATTTTTTCGTCATCAATCTACACACAATACCCCATAATGACAAAGTGAAAACAGGTTTTTACATAGAGTTGAAGTCGGAAGTTTACATAGACTTAGGTTGGAGTCATTAAAACACGTTTTTCAACCACTCCACAAATTTCTTGTTAAGAAACTATAGTTTTGGCAAGTCGGTTAGGACATCTACTTTGTCAATGACACAAGTAATTTTTCCAACAATTGTTTACAGACAGATTATTTCACTTATAAATCACTGTATCACAATTCCAGTGGGTCAGAAGTTTACATACACTAAGTTGACTGTGTCTTTAAACAGCTTGGAAAATTCCAGAAAATGATGTCATGGCTTTAGAAGCTTCTGATAGGCTAATTGACATAATTTGAGTCAATTGGAGGTGTACACCTATGGATGTATTTCAAGGCCTACCTTCAAACTCAGTGCCTCTTTGCTTCCCATCATGGGAAAATCAAAAGAAATCAGCCAAGACCTCAGAAAAAAATAGTAGACCTCCACAAGTCTGGTTCATCCTTGGGAGCAATTTCCTGAAGGTACCACGTTCATCTGTACAAACAATAATACGCAAATATAAACACCATGGGACCACGCAGCCGTCATACTGCTCAGGAAGGAGACGCATTCTGTCTCCTAGAGATGAACGTACTTTGGTGCGAAAAGTGCAAATCAATCCCAGTACAACAGCAAAGGACCTTGTGAAGATGCTGGAGGAAACAGGTATAAAAGTATCTATATCCACAGTAAAACGAGTCATATATCACATAAACTGAAAGGCCGCTCAGCAAGGAAGAAGCCACTGCTCCAAAACCGCCATAAAAAAGGCAGACTACGGTTTGCAACTGCACATGGGGACAAAGATCATACTTTTAGGAGAAATGTCCTCTGGTCTGATTAAACAAAAATAGAACTGTTTGGCCATAATGACCATTGTTATGTTTGGAGGAAAAAGGGGAAGGATTGCAAGACCAAGAACACCATCCCAACCGTGAAGCATGGGGGTGGCAGCATCATGCTGTGGGGTGCTTTGCTGCAGGAGGGACTGGTGCACTTCAAAAAATAGATGGCATCATGAGGAAGGAAACTTATGTGGATATATTGAAGCAACATCTCAAGACATTAGTCAGGAAGTTAAAGCTTGGTTGCAAATGGGTCTTCCAAATGGACAATGACCCCAAGCATACTTCCAAAGTTGTGGCAAAATGGCTTAAGGACAACAAAGTCAAGGTATTGGAGTCGCCATCACAAAGCCCTGACCTCAATCCTATAGAAAATGTGTGGGCAGAGCGGAAAAAGCGTGTGCGAGCAAGGAGGCCTACAAACCTGACTCAGTTACACCATCTCTGTCAGGAGGAATGGGCCAAAATTCACCCAACTTATTGTGGGAAGCTTGTGTAAGGCTACCCGAAACGTTTGACCCAAGTTAAACAATTTAAAGGCAATGCTACCAAATACTAATTGAGTGTATGTAAACTTCTGACCCACTCGGAATGTGATGAAAGAAATAAAAGCTGAAATAAATCATTCTCTCTACAATTATTCTGACATTTCACATTCTTAAAATTAAGTGGTGATTCTAACTGACCTAAGACAGGGACTTTTTACTAGGATTAAATGTCAGGAATTGTGAACAACTGAGTTTAAATGTATTTGGCTAAGGTGTATGTAAACTTCCGACTTCAACTGTAAGTATTCAGACCCTTTGCTATGAGACTTGAAATTGAGCTCAGGTGCATCCTGTTTCCATTAATTATCCTTGAGATGTTTCTACAACTTGTTTGGAGCCCACCTGTAGTAAATTATATTGATTGGACATGATTTGGAAAGGCACACACCTGTCTATATGAAATCCCACAGTTGACAGTGCATGTCAGAGCAAAAACCAAGCCATGAGGTCTAAGGAATTGTCCGTAGAGCTCCGAGACAGGATTGTGTCGAGGCACAGATCTGGGGAAGGGTACAAAAAAATGTCTGCAGGATTGAAGGTCCCCAAGAACACAGTGTTCTCCATCATTCTTAAATGGAAGAAGTTTGGAACCACCAAGACTCTTCCTAGAGCTGGCCGCCTGGCCAAACTGAGCAATCAGGGGAGAAGGGCCTTAGTCAGGGAGGTGACCAAGAAACAGATGGTCACTCTGACAGAGCTCCAAAGTTCCTCTGTGGAGATTGGAGAACCTTCCAGAAGGACAACCATCTCTGCAGCACTCCACCAATCAGGCCTTTGTGGTAGAGTGGCCAGACGGAAGCCACTCCTCAGTTAAAGGCACATGACAGCCCGCTTGGAGTTTGCCAAAAGGCACCTAAAGGACTCTCAGACCATGAGAAACAAGATTCTCTGGTCTGATGAAACCAATATTGAACTCTTTGGCCTGAATGCCAAGCGTCACGTCTGGAGGAAACCTGGCACCATCCCTACGGTGAAGCATGGTGGTGGCAGCATCACGCTGTGGGGATGTTATTGAGTGGCAGGGACTGGGAGACTAGTCAGGATTGAGGGAAAGATGAACGGAGCAAAGTGAAGACAGATCCTTGATGAAAACCTGATCCAGAGTGCTCAGGACCTCAGACTGGGGCAACAGGACAACAACCCTAAGTACACAGCCAAGACAACGCAGGAGTGGCTTCGGGACAAGTCTCTGAATGTCCTTGAGTGGCCCAGCCAGTGCCCGGACTTGAACCCTATCGAACATCTCTGGAGAGTCCTGAAAATAGCTGTGCAGCAACGCTCCCCATCCAATCTGACAGAGTTTGAGAGGATCTGCAGAGAAGAATGGGAGAAACTCCCCAAATACAGGTGTGCCAAGCTTGTAGTGTGACTCTAGGCTGTAATCGCTGCCAAAGGTGCTTCAACAAAGTACTGAGTAAAGGGTCTGAATACTTATGTAAATGTGATAATTTTTAATTTTTTTATACATTTGCAAAAAAGTCTAAAACCTGTTTTTGCTTTGTCATTTTGGGGTATTGTGTGTAGATTGATGAGGAAATAGAACAATTTAATCCATTTTAGAATAAGACTGTAATGTGGAAAAAGTCATGGGGTCTGAATACTTTCCGAATGCACTGTATATACAACAGTATGTGGACATCCCTTCAAATTAGTGTATTCGGCTATTTCAGCCACACTCGTTACTGACAGGTGTATCAAATTGAGCACACAGTCATGCAATCTCCATAGACAAACATTGGCAGTAGAATGGCCTTACTGAAGTGACTCAGTGACTTTCAACATGGCACCGTCATAGGATGCCACCTTTCCAAGTCAGTTAGTCAAATGTCTGCCCTGCTAGAGGTGCCCCGGTCAAATGTAAGTGCTGTTATTGTGAAGTGAAAACTTCTAGAAGCAACAATGACTCAGCCGCGAAGTGGTAGGCCACACAAGCTCACAGAACGGGACTGCCGAGTGCTGAAGCGCGTAGCGCGTCTGTCCTCGGTTGCAACAGTCACTACTGAGTTCCAAACTGCCTCTGGAAGCAACGTCAGCACAAGAACTGTTAGTTGAGAACTACATGAAATGAGTTTCCATGGCCGAGCAGCCGCACACAAGCCTAAGATCACCATGCGCAGTGCCAAGCGTCGGCTGGAGTGGTCTAAAGCTCGCCGCCATTGGATTCTGAGGCAGTGGAAACGCATTCTCTGGAGTGATGAATCACGCTTCACCATCTGGCAATCTGACGGACGAATCTGGGTTTGGCGGACGCCAGGAGAATGCTACCGGCCCCAATGCATAGTGCCAACTGTAAAGTTTTGTGGAGGAGGAATAATGGTCTGGGGTTGTTTTTCATGGATCGGGCTAGGCCCCTTAGATCCAGTGAAGGGAAATCTTAATGCTACAGCATGCAATGGCATTCAAGACGATTCTGTGCTTCCAACATTGTGGCAACAGTTTGGGGAAGGCCCTTTCCTGTTTCAGCATCACAATGCTCCTGTGCACAAAGCGAGGTTCATACAGAAATGGTTTGTCGAGATTGGTGTGGAAGAACTTGACTGGCCTGCACAGAGCCCTGACCTCAACCCCATCGAACACCTTTGGGATGAATTGGAACGGTGACTGTGAGCCAGGTCTAATCACCCAATATTAGTGCCCAACCAAACTAAGGCTCTTGTGGCTGAATGGAAGCAAGTCCCTGCATAAATGTTCCAACATCTAGTGGAAAGCCTTCCCAGAAGAGTGCAGGCTTTTATAGTGATATACACTACCAGTCAAAAGTTTGGACACACCTACTCGTTCAGTGATTTTCTTTATTTTTAATATTCTACATTGTAGAATAATAGTGAAGACGTCAAAACGATTAAATAACACATACGGAATCATGTAGTAACCAAAAAAGTGTTAAACAAATTATTCAAAAAGCCACCCTTTGCCTTGATAACAGCTTTGCACACTAAGCATTCACTCAACCAGCTTCACCTGGAACGCTTTTCTAACAGTCTTGAAGGAGTTCCCACATATGCTGAGCATTTGTTGGCTGCTTTTCCTTCACTCTGTGATCCGACTCATCCCAAACCATCTCAATTGGGTTGAAATCGGGGGATTGTGGAGGCCAGGTCATCTGATGCAGCACTCCATTACTCTCCTTCTTGGTAAAATAGCCCTTACACAGCCTGGAGGTGTGTTGGGTCATTGTCCTGTTGAAAAACAAATGATAGTCCCACTAAGCCCAAACCAGATGGGATGGCGTATCACTGCAGAATGCTTTTGTAGCCATGCTGGTTAAGTGTGCCTTGAATTCTAAATAAATTACAGACTGTGTCACCAGCAAAGCACCCCCACACAATAACACCTCCTCCTCCATGCTTTACAGTGGGAACTACACATGCGGAGATCATCCGTTCACCCACACCTCACAAAGACACGGCGGCTGGAACCAAAAATCTCCAATTTGGACTCCAGGCCAAAGGACACATTTCCACCGGTCTAATGTCCATTGCTCGTGTTTCTTGGCCCGAGCAGGTCTCTTCTTATTATTGGTGTCCTTTAGTAGTGGTTTCTTTGCAGTAATTTGACCATGAAGGCCTGATTCACACAGTCCCTTCTGAACAGTTGATGCTTAGATGTCTGTGACTTGAACTCTGTGAAGCATTTATTAGGGCTGCAATTTCTGAGGCTGGTAACTCTAATGAACTTATCCTCTGCAGCAGAGGTAACTCTGTGTCTTCCATTCCTGTGGCGGTCCTCATGAGAGCCAGCTTCATCATAGCGCTTGATGGTTTTTGCGACTGTAATTTAAGAAACTTTCAAAGTTCTTGAAATTTTCCAGATTGACTAACCTTCATGTCTTAAAGTAATGATGGACTGTCATTTCTCTTTGCTTATTTGAGCTGTTCTTACCATAATATGGACTTGGTCTTTTACAAAATAGGGCTATCTTCTGTATACCCCCTCTACCTTTTCACAACACAACTGATTGGCTCAAACGCATTAAGAAGGAAAGAAATTCCACAAATTAACTTTTAAGAAGGCACACCTGTTAATTGAAATGCATTCCAGGTGACTACCTCATGAAGTTGGTTGAGAGAATGCCAAGAGTGTGCAAAGCTGTCATCAAGGCAAAGGATGGCTTTTTGAAGAATCTCAAATATAAAATATAATGTGTTTCCAAACTTTTGACTGGTTGTGTGTGTGTGTATATATCTGCAAAGGGGACAGGACGACTGTACCGTATTGAGGGGAGGATGGATGGGGCCATGTATCACGAGATCTTGGCCAACAACCTCCTTCTCTCAGTAAGAACATTGAAGATGGGTCGTGGCTGGGTCTTCCAGCATGACAACGACCCGAAACACATAGCCAGGGCAACTAAGGAGTGGCTCTGTAAGAAGCATCTCAAGGTCCTGGAGTGGCCTAGCCAGTCTCCAGACATGAACCCAATAGAAAATCTTTGGAGGGAGCTGAAAGTCCGTATTGCCCAGCGACAGCCCCGAAACCTGAAGGATCTGGAGAAGGTCTGTATGGAGGAGTGGGCCAAAATCCCTGCTGCAGTGTGTGCAAACCTGGTCAAGACCTACAGGAAACGTATGATCTCTGTAATTGCAAACAAAGGTTTTTGTACCAAATATTAAGTTCTGCTTTTCTGATGTAATATAATATGCCATTTAGCAGACGCTTTTATCCAAAGCGACAGTCATGCGTGCATACATTTTTGTGTATGGTTGGTCCCGGGGATCGAACCCACTACCTTGGCGTTACAAGCGCCGTGCTCTACCAGCTGAGCTACAGAGAACCACATGTATCAAATACTTATGTCATGCAATAAAATGCAAATGAATTACTTAAAAATCATACAATGTGATTTTCTGGATTTTTGTTTTAGATTCCGTCTCTCACAGTTGAAGTGTACATATGATAAACATTACAGACCTCTACATGTTTTGTAAGTAGGAAAACCTGCAAAATTGGCAGTGTATCAAATACTTGTTCTCCCCACTGTATATAGTGTGTATAGACATTATGGACAGTATATGAATAGAAAACATTATATTGGATGAGCCATGACTAGAATACAGTATATACACATAAAGTGGTTAAAGCAGTACATAAACATTATTAAAGTGACCAGTGTTCAATGACTATGTACATATGGCAGCAGTTTCTAAGATGCAGGGTAGAGTACCAGGTGGTAGCCGGCTAGTGATGAATGTTTAACAGTCTGATGGCCTGGAGAGAGAAGCTGTTTTTAAGTCTCTCTGTCCCAGCTTTGAAGACCAGTACTGTCTCCACCTTCCAGATGGTAGCAAGGATGAACAGGCCGTTGTTCGGGTGGCTGGGGTCCTTGATACTTAACAATTTTAGTTTTCACTGTCATCCAAGCCAGTAATGTGGAGTGAATGCAATGTTGTTGATCCCTTTGTATTTTCAAGTATTGTGGTGGCAGCATCATGTTATGGCTATGCTCATCACCGGCAGAGACTGGGAAGTTTGTTAGTATCAACATAAATATGAAAGGAGCAAAGCCTAGGTAAAAAGGTAAAGGAAAACCCGCCTCAGTCTTCTGAAAACGATAGATTTGAATTTTTCCGCTGGACAGTTGCACAAATGTTTATGCCAAAGACACAACATAATGTATTTCCAAGAGGTTTTGAGTGTTACTGAATGGTCCAGTCTCCATCCTGAAAACTGCAAAAAAAATAAAAAATCAGAGACGAGGTTTGACTATAGCTGTCCCTCAATGATTCCTAAAAATAGTTTTTCGACAAAAACAATGGATATACAGTATGTTGCCCTAAGAGTTGTGCAAGGTTGGTAGAATCTTGTTCAAAATGATTCACAGCTGTAATGGCTGCCAAATGTGCTTCCACAAAGTATTAACTATGGGGTGTTAAGACATATACAATCAATGCATCCTAATTTTATATTTCTTAGTAATTTGGTAAATGTCATATAATTTTTTATAAATAATGAAAATGCTTTTGTGTTATTTGAAGTATATATTTTTTTTATTCTAATGTTACTTAAGACCTTCATAAACAAAACCAAATTATTATTTTTGCGATAGCACATATGAAATGTATTAATTACACTGTTAGAATGTTGCAGTCAGAATGACTGCTCATTAGCTTGAAGTGGTGTCCCTCGAGGCCCAACGGTTCTAGTATGGAAATCAAATGGCTGTCCAACTGACTCATCTTACTATCAAAAACACCAACATTCAAGTATTCAATCAATTTTATTCGTGGAGTGCCTTACAACTATGAAACAGAAAGCATATGTGTTGGAACACGGTAACAGCCTCTTTTTATTAAAACAAATAATAATACCTCAATCACCAAGACACACAGTCAGCAAGATGTGCGGTCAAATGATGAAAACATCAGCAGCCTAAACATCGTTATAAGTGCCAAGTGTGCTTGATAAATAGTGAAAATATGCACCAAAGCAATAATGGCATTATAATGAATATAAGTGTAGATATGACAGCAGTCAAAAACAGTCAATTATTGTCCGCTCGTGCTTACATGGTGTGCGTCTTCACACAATGGCATCAGTTGGGAGTGTGTCCATGTCACATAAACAACAAAAGCTGGTGTGTGCATTGCTGATGTTGTTTTTTAATTAAGATGTAGGGCATGCTCTCTCAGTGATGACATTTTGTCCTGATAATCGGCCCGTAGCATTGTCACCGGCTTTTTCTATCCAAAAAGTGCTGTCCCTTCCTCTCTTCTGTTTCATCCTTTCATTTGGTGGTGGCGCGGGCAACTGCTCAGTGTGTACCGTTCTGGCTTTTTAGCGCTTAGGTTTCGGAGGTGTAGGTTCAGGCTGAGGCTCAGACTCAGAAGAAGAATCATCAGAGATGTCATCATGATTCATTTCTTCCCCACCATCTGAGTCATTGTCATTCAGATTTTGTAGCAACGCTAACGCAGCATGTGCATACATTTGTGTTGATCTTCTTGCCATTGTAAATTATGCACATGCTCACTGTGTACTCCACGTAGGCCAGAGTAGACTGATAACACTGCTTGGATTCGGTGGACTGATATAGGGTGCATACCATTTTCAGATTATAATTAGAATAGATCAATAGAAAAAAACGACCTGCCCCGTTCTTCATTCACAATGGGTGATTACATAATTATGCATCGTTCGCTTCCCCTCGCTCATCAACTCATCAATTCTCCCCATCATACTTTACTTCACTTATTTCATCTGTTGTTATATGTGTGAAATTAGTTTCGGTATAGTTTAGGTTCAGTTTTGAGGCAATTATCGGCGTCATTATCAACTGGGCAAGGCACCTTCAACTATCGGGAGAACGAGAGGAGCAGGCCCTACTGTCGTAAGAAGGAGGGGCAATGGGGGAAAACCATTTTTAAAATGACATGCCCTTCTAAAACTGGTTATAACAACGACAGTGTGTTTTATAGAGAAGTCAAGGACAGAGGGGGGCATGACATAATAATAATAATAAAAAAACATTAATGAGCAGTCCAACTGACTGCTTTAGTGGTTCTAGTGTGGGTTTTTATAGTAAATACATATAATTTAACTGTACAAATGTATTACCTTTTAATGTGGCATGAACACAACCAGCCATGATGGTCAAACACAACCAGTCTGGTGGTCAAACAAATCACTTAAAAAAGTAGGTTACCTTTGCACGTTTGCCCAAAATAATTCCAGCATCTGAACAGTGCACTGTGCACCCACCAACTTTCCTTCAATTCACAAGTGGCTGAAACTACTATCTCACCGGAGAAAGCATCTGAGAGAGGGAAACAGCGCTCCTCTGTCTTACTACATGTAGCCCATGTATCTGATGCTGTCTGGACAAAAATAGTATGACATGTTGCCGTCCTTAGCATTGAATTAGCATACTATTTTTGTCCAGACAGCATCAGATAGATGGGATACACATACTGACAAAGGGGCGCTGTTTTGCTCGCTCTAATGATTTATATGAGATTGATGCGTCTTCCTGTCGGCGCGCATCTTGGTCGAATAAATTATCAATATTTTTATATTTTATTTGGACGGGCAAGGAGATACGGTAGAGTGGCCAGGACCCTTAAGACCCGCCGATAACGCCAGCCCCGAACTGTATCAGAGATTACCTGGCTCATCTGAAGTCCTCCTCAATCCAAAGCAATCCATATCTGATGGATCACATTCAATTTACCATAATAAAACTTAGCAGGAACGGAGCCACCGACTGGCTCTCTGTTTAAAATGGAGGTACTGTAGCCTACTGTTATGAGCCGTTAAGAGAGTGCACTTTGGCGTTATTAGCTAGTGGTTATGAGGGGCTGTCGGGATCGAGAGAGCGAGGAAGCGAACAGTGGTAATGAGGCGCGCTGAGGATCAGGAGTCTCTCTCTCCTCTCAGCTAAGTACCATGCAGCCTCTCCCAGCTTCTCCTCTGCTCTCCTCTCCTGGGCACGTGGCTACTGTGGAATAGGTATCAGGGCTAACCTGTGATTACAGTTTATTACACTCCCGCCAGGGAGATGACAGTTTAAACATGCTTGTGATGAAGACGGTGGGCGAGACAAAGAGAGGGCTAACAGCTCGCTAACTGCCATAGAGAGAGAGAAAGAGAGAGAAAAAGAGAGAAAGAGAAAGGGACAGAATGAGAGAGAGAAGTTTTCATTTAATTTGTAAATGCGTAATTCGAGAGGCTCTGGGTATGGGAGCACTGTGATTTTTCTGCTAGGCCACTTGACACGGCAGCTCACTGCCTGTCCTCAATCAACGGCATCGGCTGCAATTAATGGCAAAAATTTGAAACAATCACCGCTTCCCCCTTATTATCCTCAATTAGAATTCACTAATCAAGGCCTGATCATGCTCTGCTACTCTCTTAAAACTAAATGTCAAACTTCATTACGGACCTGGCGTGGAAATCAAACACGCTCTCCAGTACCCGATGGGAGGGCAACCTGACGAACAGAACTGCCTGGTCCTGCCTTCACTCACTCATTGCCTTCTCACTGAAATACCTTCACCAGAGAAGCCTGGGTGAATACCTTTCAAACATACACTGATGGTGTATACACCTACTTCAGTGTACAAAACCCTCTCACAACCTCAGACTTGGTCAAACTGTTGCCTGCTCCCCAGATGGTCCCAATGAGCAGGACACTACTTACTGTACAACAACAAAACTTTGACTGGGGGTCAATGTTTGTACAAATATCACAGTGCTTAGGTGCCTGTTGAGTCTATTTCTCATTTTAATCTAGGTGTAAAGGATGAAGTATATGAAGGAGAGAACAAACAAGCCTTGTGTGGGCCCAGATTAAGAGTGGTCTCTTTTGAATTGTGAAGCAATATACAAAATGGCGCTGAGATTTAATCAAAAGGCTGCGTTCAATATTCAAGAGATGTAGCTAGCTCCCCATGATTCTCCTTCTGCCTCTCCCTCAATAGGTTTACAAATGAGGACATTCTTTAAATAATATGGAAATGGTTACCTGGGCTAAGATGCATTTTATACTTCAGCCTATAATCAATCAGCTTTTTCTTTAAATATATTTTTTTGCATCTTAGAAGAACCATGTTTTATGTTAACTTGCAACCTTGACGAAGGATAATGGAGTGATTGGGGCTGTGTTGACGTCTATTCAAATGGTAAAACATGAAGGGTCTGAACGGTGGACCTCCCTCCTATTGATTATTGAAGGAGCCACTAGGGTGAAAAATAAAGGGGTCACAATTCAATCAAGTATTATGTTGTTACCTTCTAGTACTCCAGTCACATATCACATTGGATGACCGTATCCTGCTACATGTTTTAATTCAGATTCTATTCATAGGGGAGGCATATAAATGAATGGCATACTCAAAGAATGCTTGTAAAATGTAAATAAAAACACACAACAAATCTCAAGTCTACTTGTTTTCAAGTTTTAAATCCCTTCTGAATTGCCTCATTGCATGGAATTGGCAATGCAAGAACATGGGACAAAGTAACATATTTACCATTTGATGTGACTTCTCTAATATATCTATCATTTTCAGCTCATTTGGCTCATTAGTGGTTACCTTAAAGAGAACCATTGAAATAATTGAAAGAAAGAGAGTAATGGAGAGAATTGTAAATCTGGTCTAGGAGAAGTCTAGATGGTAGCTAATGAGCTATGTTAATATAAAGTCAAGTCCTCTCAGTTTACCAAACAAGGAAATAGATTTTAGCTGGCTGTTTAGTAAGTAGCGTGTCCATAGATTGGGATGACAGCACAGTGTTTTGGAATACACATATACAAATCACATCGACATTCACCCACCACATTCACCACACACGTGCTTCTCTCCAAAACAACATATACACAACACATGCAGCCTAGAGTACACACACAAAAATACATGTGAAAAACACACAAATATGCATGCAGGCACGCACGCACTCACACGCACTCACACCCACACATTTATTTGAGAGGACCCCACCACGCTCTCTCCTCTAAGTAATTCTGCTTTGGGCATGCTGCTGATGGGAGAGGAGAGGGGTAGTGGATGATGATAGAAGTGCCTGCCTTGCTGCGTCCAGGCAGAATTGATCGTTTGGCAGTTCCAAATGAGAGACGGGGCTCGTCTGCGGAACCACAAGGCTGTACGCGCGATGCAGCGTTGGACTCCAGCAGGGCTCGTAAAGAGCGCTCTTTAAACTGCCGGGGCCCCTGGGAGCCCGTGGGGAGAGGGCCGCTGCCGCAACCGCACTAATGAGAACTAGCAGAGTGCAAACATGCATGGAAATGACTGTTATTCTGTTGATGTGCATTTAAGTGCTTTTTTACTGCCAACCACAAAGAGAGGGGAAATAACTGGTGATGAATGGTACCCCAGAAAGCATTCATTTTCCTATTGCGGAGAGAGAGAGGGGAGGGGGGAGAGAGAGAGACAGAGAGAGAGAGAGGGAGAGAGAGAGAGAGAGGAGCCGACACGCATAGCGAATGTATTATTTTACTTCACTCAAGTGCGCTGACAAGGCTCTGTGATTGGGAGGGAGCGGAGTGAGGGTGCCGGGATGGCAAATAACCTTCGCTCACTTCCTCTCCTCCGCCGTCGTCTATCGTTTCTGTCAGATAACAGTATGCGAAAAGGTCACAGCGATCAAAGCCCTGATCACCTCATCATGAAAACAAGCTTTATTCTATTCCACCAATACCAGTGTCCTATTTATTAGGCACCAAACGGAATAAAACTGACTGAAACAAGGAAGGACTACCTGAAGTTGCCCAATAAGAAATGCTCATTTTCGTTTTCTGTTGCAAAACATTTTGCTACAGTGTGGCCTAATGAATACAACCCTGAGCACAGCTGTTGCACCCCCACTGATATGACTGTACCAGATCTGTTCTGGATGTTTTCTATTGTTCATTGTGTGTCATCATCATCCTACATCTATTTCAATTACATTGAGTGGTTGAGACGTCATTGAGTAATAGTGGGAGTGGAGAGGAGGAAGATAGAATGAGGGAAGATGGAGGAGGAGGGATGGAGGAAGAGGGCAGGGGGGGTGGTCGTCAGTCTCACCGGCCCCGGTGCTTGCACTGGTGTTGATGATGGCCTCATTCCATTGGTCAGCGCTGGAAACAGAGAAGGAGCGTTGGTGCATGCTGTCCTTACTGCCCCCGAAGCCCACCAGACCTCCTCCACTGACCGATCGCTCTGACTGGAGGGATGTATTGCTGTTAGAATGGGGAGCACCTGGAGAGAGAGGGAGAGAGAAAGAGACTTTAAAATAATGTCTTGCATCATCATCTCATGTACCTGTACACGGAGGTGCATTTCACTGAGGTTACAAGACTCTTTTGTAAATCGAAGTGTATGTTGCATCAAACAAGCCATATACACTGAGTGGACAAAACATGACATAGACTGAACAGGTGAGTCCAGGTGAAAGCTTTGATCCCTTAATGATGTCACTTGTTAAATCCACTTCAATCAGCGTAGATGAAGGTTGGGAGACAGGTTAAATAAGGATTTTTAAGCCTTGAGAAAATTGAGACATGGATTGTGTATGAGTGCCATTCAGAGGATGAATGGGCAAGACAGAATGGGGTATAGTAGTAGGTGCCAGGCGCACCGGTTTGTGTCAAGAACTGCAATGCTGCTGCGTTTTTCACACTCAACAGTTTCCCGTGTGTATCAAGAATGGTCCACCACCCAAATATTGTTTTGTACACTCAGTGTATGTTAATAACAAGTTTAGCAGTCCTTTTTCTTGTTTTTTCTCAAAACGAGAACAGACAGTATAGTAAAATTGCACAATGATGCCGCCACCTTTTTGTGTTCTTTCTCTGTGTTACATGTGTAAACCCTCCTCCCCCGTCTGCCTCCCCTCATCTCCCCCTCTCCCTCCGTCTCAGTCTCTAATTAGCCCTTAATTAACAAGATACACTGATCGCTAATTATCTTGCCACATCCTTCTGACTGCCACATCCATCTCTCCCGCCGTCGGCAGGCAAGTCCCCTCTCTCACCGACTTCCAATCAGGCAAGCCACGGATGCCTCCCTGCCTGACTCCCTTTACTAATTCATGGGATAGGCAGCACCGTGTGGGGTCCTTCCCTCCTGTTCCTGTCTCGACAGCCACACAACACTACAGATCCTGACTTGACTTCTTCTATAGTTATAGCTATAGTTCCACAGAAAGCATATTTTAATCTAGAGTATATCAATATATTTTTTAATTAAATTAAGCCTATGATAATGATTTTCTTTTGCAATAAAATAATGTCAATTAAAACTTAATTGATTAACTATTCCCGACACTAATTCACAATCAAAATAAACAAAATAAGTCCTCCTTGGTTGATTAGGTAAATTGAGGTAAATTATCTACATGGTATTCATCAGTAAATCAACAGCCTTATCAAGTACGGGTTTTTATTGTCAGAGCTGCATTAAAGAATAAATACATACTATAACAGTTACCCATGAGCATTTGTTACCACACACATTAAGCCCAACTAGAGATAATAGAGTGGAAGTGTAACAATATGACCTACTCCTTAGGCTATCATCTCTGCTGGATATTCTCCAATATATGATAGACTAGACTAGAAGCAATAATTTAGCAACAGTCTAATATAACTTCATCTACTCATAGCAAAGACTGTTATGAGAGTGTAGCAGTCAAAAATGTTGTTTTGGTAAAAGTAATATAATATTAATTTTGATAACTGTAATAAGATGACTGACAAACATCACACAAATCAGGGCCTTTTTATTTCACAATTACGAGACGTTATAAAAATAAAAAAATCTGATTGAGGTTTAACAACAATAACAGTAGCTAGATATAATATACTATGCGCCGTGTGTAAAGTAAACTAAGCGGCGCTGCGCTCTTGTTAGGATAAAACGTCCTTCTCATTAGCGGGAGTAATAAGTGTATCAAATTCACATAATCATGTCTAATTAGTATCAGTGTTTATCTTGTTGGGCCCGGGAATATTTATCTTCAGGTCCCAGAGGGGAGGGAGTGGGATTGCAGCGAAGAGAGAGAGGGGGAGAGAGGGAACCATGCTGGGGTGTGCTGGCTGAATTAGCATCCCCAAATCAGGGCACTGGAGAGAGAAAAGAAAGGGAGGAGGGTTCGAAACCCAGGAAACATTTATAAAAATGTAACTTTCTAGACAGTAAGTCAGAGATAAATCATCACATTTATTGAACAGAATAGAACAGATTACGACAGATTACAACGAAATGCCTTAAGATTCGCATGGAAAATAGTGCCATTCTGTTACGTTACAGCATTATTCTAAAATGGATTAAATTGTTTTTATCCCTCATCAATCTACACACAATACCCCATAATGACAAAGCAAAAACAGGTTTTTAGAATTTTGTGCAAATGTACAGTAACAATCAAAAGTTTGGACACACCTACTCATTCAAGGGTTTTACCTTATTTTTACTATTTTCTACATTGTAGAATAATAGTGAAGACATCAAAACTATGAAATAACTCATATCGAATCGTGTAGTAACCAAAAAAGTGTTAAACCAATCTAAATATGTTTTACATTTGAGGTTCTTCAAAGTAGTCATCCTTTGCCTTGATGACAGCTTTGCACACTCATGGCATTATCTCAACCAGCTTCATGAGGAATGCTTTTCCAACAGTCTTGAAGGAGTTCCCACATATGCTGAGCACTTGCTGGCTGCTTTTCCTTCACTCTGCAGTCCGACTCATCCCAAACCATCTGAATTGGGTTGAGGTTGGGTGATTGTGGAGGCCAGGTCATCTGATGCAGCACTCCATCGCTCTCCTTCTTGGTCAAATAGCCCTTACACAGCCTGGAGGTGTGTTTTTGGTCATTGTCCTGTTGAAAAACAAATGATAGTCCCACTAAGCCCAAACCAGATGGGATGGCGTATCGCTGCAGAATGCTGTGGTAGCCATGCTAGTTAAGTGTGCCTTGTAATCTAAATAATAATCACTGTGAGTATCACCAGCAAAGCCCCCCACACCATCACACCTCCTCCTCCATGCTTCACGGTGGGAACCACACATGCGGAGATCATCCGTTCACCTACTCTGCGTCTCACAAAGACACGGCGGTTGGAAACAAATATCTAAAATATGGACTAATCAGACCAAAAGACACATTTCAACCGGTCTAATGTCCATTGCTAGTGTTTCTTGGCCCAAGCAAATCTCTTCTTCTTATTGGTGTCAAATCAAATCAAATCAAATGTTATTGGTCACATGCGCCGAATACAACAGGTGCAGACATTACAGTGAAATGCTTACTTACAGCCCTTAACCAACAGTGCATTTATTTTAAACAAAAAAGTAAGAATAAAACAACAACAAAAAAGTGTTGAGAAAAAAAGAGCAGAAGTAAAATAAAGTGACAGTAGGGAGGCTATATATACAGTAAAATAAAGTGACAGTAGGGAGGCTATATATACAGGGGGGTACCGTTGCATAGTCAATGTGCGGGGGCACCGGCTAGTTGAGGTAGTTGAGGTAATATGTACATATGGGTAGAGTTAAAGTGACTATGCATAAATACTTAACAGAGTAGCAGCAGCGTAAAAAGGATGGGGTGGGGGGGCAGTGCAAATAGTCCGGGTAGCCATGATTAGCTGTTCAGGAGTCTTATGGCTTGGGGGTAGAAGCTGTTGAGAAGTCTTTTGGACCTAGACTTGGCACTCCGGTACCGCTTGCCGTGCGGTAGCAGAGAGAACAGTCTATGACTAGGGTGGCTGGAGTCTTTGACAATTTTGAGGGCCTTCCTCTGACACCGCCTGGTATAGAGGTCCTGGATGGCAGGGAGCTTTGCCCCAGTGATGTACTGGGCCGTACGCACTACCCTCTGTAGTGCCTTGCGGTCAGAGGCCAAGCAGTTGCCATACCAGGCGGTGATGCAACCAGTCAGGATGCTCTCGATGGTGCAGCTGTAGAATTTTTTTGAGGATCTGAGGACCCATGCCAAATCTTTTTAGTCTCCTGAGGGGGAATAGGCTTTGTCGTGCCCTCTTCACGACTGTCTTGGTGTGTTTGGACCATGATAGTTCGTTGGTGATGTGGACACGAAGGAACTTGAAGCTCTCAACCTGTTCCACTACAGCCCCGTCGATGAGAATGGGGGCGTGCTCAGTCCTCTTTTTTTTCCTGTAGTCCACAATCATCTCCTTTGTCTTGGTCACGTTGAGGGGAGAGGTTGTTGTCCTGGCACCACACGGCCAGATCTCTGACCTCCTCCCCTATAGGCTGTCTCATCGTTGTCGGTGATCAGGCCTACCACTGTTGTGTCGTCGGCAAACTTAATGATGGTGTTGGAGTCGTGCCTGGCCATGCAGTCATGGGTGAACAGAGAGTACAGGAGGGGACTGAGCACGCACCCCTGAGGGGCCCCCGTGTTGAGGATCAGTGTGGCAGATGTGTTGTTACCTACCCTTACCACCTGGGGGCGGCCCGTCAGGAAGTCCAGGATCCAGTTGCAGAGGGAGGTGTTTAGTCCCAGGATCCTTAGCTTAGTGATGAGCTTAGAGGGCACTATGGTGTTGAATGCTGAGCTGTAGTCAATGAATAGCATTCTCACGTAGGTGTTCCTCTTGTCCAGGTGGGAAAGGGCAGTGTGGAGTGCGATAGAGATTGCATCATCTGTGGATCTGTCCTTTAGTAGTGGTTTCTTTGAAGCAATTCGACCATGAAGGCCTGATTCACACTGTCCCCTCTGAACAGTTGATGTTGATATGTGTCTGTGACTTGAACTCTGAAGCATTTATTTGGGCTGCAATTTCTGAGGTTCGTAACTCTAATGAACTTACCCTCTGCAGCAGAGGTAACTCTGGGTCTTCCATTCCAGTGGCGGTCCTCATGAGAGCAAGTTTCATCATAGAGCTTCATGGTTTTTGCGACTGCAATTGAAAAACTTTCAGAGTTCTTGAAATGATCCAGATTGACTGACCTTCATGTCTTAAAGGAATGATGGACTGTCGTTTCTCTTTGCTTATTTGAGCTGTTCTTGCCATAATATGGACTTGGTCTTTTACCAAATAGGGCTATCTTCTGTATACCCCCTCTACCTTTTCACAACACAACTGATTGGCTCAAACGCATTAAGAAGGAAAGAAATTCCACAAATTAACTTTTAAGAAGGCACAACTGTTAATTGGAATGCAATCCAGGTGACTAACTCATGAAGCTGGTTGAGAGAATGCCAAGAGTGTGCAAAGCTGTCATCAAGGCAAAGGGTGGCTATTTGAAGAATCTCAAATATATTTTGATTTGTTTAACAATTTTTTGGTTACTATATGATTCCATATGTGTTAGTCCCGTGTAGCTCAGTTGGTAGAGGATGGCGCTTGCAACGCCAGGGTTTTGGGTTCGATTCCCACAGGGGACCAGTATGAAAACGTATGCACTCACTAACTGTAAGTCGCTCTGGATAAGAGCGTCTGCTAAATAACTAAAATGTAAAATGTAATGTTATTTCATAGTTTTGATGTTTTCACTATTATTCTTAAAATGTAAAAAACTGTCAAAATAAAGAAAAACCCTTAAATGTGTAGGTGTGTCCAAACTTTTGACTGGTAGTGTATATATAAAAAAAAAACTGAAATATCACATTTACATAAGTATTCAGACCCTTTATTCAGGACTTTGTTGAAGCACCTTTGGCAGCGATTACAGCATCGTCTTCTTGGGTGTGACGCTACAAGCTTGGCACACCTGTATTTGGGGAGTTTCTCCCATTCTTTGCAGATCCTCTCAAGCTCTGTCAGGTTGGATGGGGAGCTGCACAGCTATTTTCAGGTCTCTCCAGAGATGTTCGGTCGGGTTGAAATAAGGGCTCCGGCTGGGCCACTCAAGGACATTCATAGACTTGTCCAGAACCCACTCTTGCGTCGTCTTGGCTGTGTGCTTAGGGTCGTTGTCCTGTTGGAAGGTTAACCTTCGCCCCAGTCTGAGGTCCTGAGAGTCTCATAGCAAAGGGTCTGAAAACGTATTTATTTTAAATATATTTGCAGAAACTTCTAAAAACCTGTTTTCGCTTTGTCATTATGGGGTATTGTGTGTAGATTGCTGAGTTTTTTTATTTATTTAATCCATTTTAGAATAAGGCTGTACCCTAACAAAATGTGGAAAAAGTAAAGGGGTCTGAATACTTTCCAAAGGCACTGTATATACAGTACCAGTCAAAGGTTTGGACACACCTACTCATTCAAGGGTTTTTCTTTATTTTTACTATTTTCTACATTGAAGAATAATAGTGAAGACATCAAAACTATGAAATAACACATATGGAATCATGTAGTAACCAAAAAAAGTGTTAAACAAATCAAAATATATTTTATTTTAGAGATTCTTCAAAGTCACCACCATTTGCCTTGATGACAGCTTTGCACACTCTTGGCATTCTCTCAACCAGCTTCATGAGTAATACTTTTCCAACAGTCTTGAAGGAGTTCCCACGTATGCTGAGCACTTGTTGGCTTATTTTCCTTCACTCTGCGGTCCGACTCATCTCAAACCATCTCAATTGGGTTGAGGTCGGGTGATTGTGGAGGCCAGGTCATCTGATGCAGCACCATCACTCTCCTTCTTGGTCAAATAGCCCTTACACAGCTTGGAGGTGTGTTCTGGGTCATTGTCCTGTTGAAAAACAAATGATAGTCCCACTAAGCGCAAACCAGATGGAATGGGGTATCGCTGCAGAATGATGTGGTAGACATGCTGGTTAAGTGTGCCTTGAATTCTAAATAAATCACTGTCAGTGTCACCTGCAATGCAACCCCACACCATCACACCTCCTCTTCCATGCTTCACATTGGGAACCACAAATGCGGAGATCATCCGTTCACCCACACCGCGTCTCACAAAGACATGGCAGTTGGAACCAAAAATCTCCAATTTGGACTCATCAGGCCAAAGGACTGATTTCCACCGGTCTAATGTCCATTGCTCGTGTTTCTTGGCCCATTAAGTCTCTTCTTCTTATTGGTGTCCTTTAGTAATGGTTTCTTTGCAGCAATTTGACCATGAAGGCCTGATTCACGCAGTCTCCTCTGAACAGTTGATGTTGAGATGTGTCTGTTTCTTGAACTCTGTGAAGCATTTATTTGGGCTGCAATCTGAGGTGCAGTTAACTCTAATGTACTTATCATATGCAGCAGAGGTAACTCTGGGTCTTCCTTTCCTGTGGCGGTATATATCTTCTGTATACCACACCTACCTTGTCACAACAAAACTGATTGGCTCAAACACATTAAGAAGGAAAGAAATTCCATAAATTAACTTTTAACAAGGCACACCTAAATTGAAATGCATTCCAGGTGACTACCTCATGAAGCTGGTTGAGAGAATGCCAAGAGTGTGCAAAGCTGTCATCAAGGCAAAGGGTGGCTACTTTGAAGAATATATTTTGATTTGTTTAACACTTTTTTGGTTACTACATGATTCCATACGTGTTATTTCATAGTGTTGATGTCTTCACTATTATTCTACAATGCAGAAAAGAGTAAAAATAAAGAAAAACCCTTGAATGAGTAGGTGTGTCCAAACTTTTGACTGGTACTTCATATATATAGGTGCTTCCAGGTGCCAAAAAGCACCTGGAAGCACCTGGATGATCACTAAGACTCTTGGAAGAATGTTCTATGGACAGATTAGTCAAAAGTATAACTTTTTCGACGACATGGGTCCCATTATGCCAGGAGAAAATCAAACAATGCATTCCACAGTAAGAACCTTATACCAACAGTCAAGCATAGTGGTGGTAGTGTGATGGTTTGGGGATGCTTTGCTGCCTCAGGAGCTGGACGACTTGCCTTAATAGAAGGAACCATGAATTCTGCTCTGTATCAGAGAATTCTACAGGAGAATGTCAGGCCATCTGTCTGTGAGCTGAAGCTGAAGCTGAAGGGCAGCTGGGTCATGCAGCAAGACAATGATCCAAAACACACAATCAAGTCTACATGAAAATGGCTAAAAAGCAACACATTTGAAGTTTTGGAATGGCCTAGTCAAAGTCCAGACATAATCTCAATTGAGATGTTGTGGCAGGATTTGAAACTAGCAGTTAATGCTTGAAAACCCATAAATGTTGCTGAGTTAAAGCAGTTCTGCATGGAAGAATGGGCCAATATTTCTACACAGCGACGTGAGAGACTGATCAACAACTACAGGAAGCGTTTGGTTTGAGTCATTGCAGCTAAAGTTGACACAACCAGTTATTGAGTGTAAGGGGGCAATTACCTTTTCACACAGGGGCATTGGGTGTTGCATAACTTTGTTTATGAAATAAGTATGTAATTGTTGTGTTATTTGTTCACGAAGGTTCCCTTTATCTAATGTTAGGTTTTGGTTGAAGATCTGATAACATTCAGCATCAACAATATTCAAAAGTAGAGGACATTTGAAAGGGGGCAAATACTTTTTCACAGCACTGTTTGTCTTAGTACCTGTACACCTTACTGCAATCTGCCAAGCAATATTTTAACATAATTTCTGAAATGAAGTTTGTAGGGAAACTAAAAGTCAAAACCTCCCAACTTTACAGTATATAATGTTAAAAAAAAGATTGGTAGAGTAAGAAACAATAGAGGATACCTATTTTTCTAGATTTAGTTATTCTATCTTTTGCAAAGACAAAGACCACAACCTGGAAGTCAGAGTAAAGGTGTAGACAGCTTTATGTTTGTGTTAGTCCCATCCCAGTGGCACAGGGATGTACAATACATGTCTAATACATTGGTATTCGATTCCAAATAATTGCCATATATGTTTCTACAGTACATGGAGTGTTGTACGACTAACTTCCTCAACAGTAAGATACTACTAACACATTAAGGAAAACTCCATGGACTGTTCAAAACAAAATGTATATCATTCTGGGAACATAGGAACTACATTCTAAGAACATTGAGGGAATGTTTTGTGCACCCGGATACAAACATTGTAAGAATGTCATCACAACTGGACAGATTTTGTGTTTTGGGAACATAAATAAAAATGTTTTACAAACTTTTAAATAACATTACAAATGTGTTATGGGAACGTTCTTGCAACATCAGGCAAATGTTTTTACAACCAAATAGAAACTTTGTAATAATCAGCACAACTTGACCGTTTTTGTGTTTTGGGAACATATCTTCCCACCAGACTGTTCCCACAACCTAATGAAACATTATGGGAACCTTTAAAGAACAGACTAACTGTGTTCTGGGAACGTTCTTGGAACGTCAGGCAAATGTTTTATACAAACACTGTATAATCATCAGCACAACTGGACAGTTTTTGTGTTATGAGAACATTTGCCGCAACCAAACGTATGTTCTGGGAACTTTCACAGAACCAATTTTGGTTTGCTGGGATGATTGATAATTTTAAAATCTGAAGTTAAAGCTGCAATATGTAACTTTTTGGCCGACCTGACCAAATTCACATAGAAATGTGAGTTAAAGATCTCATTGAAAGCAAGTCTAAGAAGTGTTATTTCCATTCCAAGTATAGTTTTTGCATCTTTTACTTTCAGTTTTGTACACCAGCTTCAAACAGCTGAAAATACAATATTTTTGGTTATGGAAAATTTTCGCAGTGGTTTAGATAGTACAATGATTCTTTACACTATACTGTACTTGTTGGTTTTTACACATAAACTGAAATTAGGCGAACTACTAGAATTTTAGCATCCAGAAAATGGTGGCGCGATATCTGCATAGTGCATCTTTAAAGCAGAACAGGAAAAACAACATTTACAACCTTTGATATTTTGACAAGACATATAATACTGTAGTCTAATAGGTGTGCTAATACTATTTCAATGGGGCAGATAAAGAAGAGTTCTCCCCTGATGCGACCAGCTGATTATAGCTCCAGTGTAATTACATTATCCGCTGCTTTATGCAGGAGTGGTCTAGGTCTACTCTGTGGGAACTAATTGATGAATACATGTTTAATTCATTAATCATTAGCATCACATCTGACAATTAGACATGATTGTTACTTGAATTTTAAATATGAATCCAAGCAGGGTGTGTATTTATATAGCAAAAAAAAAAATCCCTTTTGGAAGGCCAAGAGTCATAATACTTGTTAGAATGTGTTGGTGGCCTGTGTACTATCAGTAAGAAAATATCAAAATCCTAGTACTTTGCCTTGTTTATCAGTTTCTGTGGTTCTGGTGTTGTTGTCGTGAATGTAAAAATGGTGCACTCTCTGCCCATGTTAGAATATTCTATTTTCTAACACCATACAACTTTCCTGAACTGGCAATGGGGTATTCCACCTCCACCTCAAGAAACAATACACCATGTTCATTTTGTCATTCTCTCAGACATGTACTGTAGCACATTGGGGGTGAACCCACCTAACTTCTATTGCCCCGGGCACTATTTCCAGCCGTCTATTCTCCATTGGTAAATGTCTGGAGGTAAATGTTTGTAGTGATGAAATACAGCACCATCCTGAGACAATCACACACCAATTACCAGTCAAAGCTATTCAACTGGCTATTCATATAGGCTGAATTTACACAAGGTACAGTGCCTTCAGAAAGTATTCACAACCCTTGACTTTTCCCACATTTTGCTGTGTTACAACCGGAATTTAAAATTGATTAAATTGAGATTTTGTGTCACTGATCTACACACAATACCCAATAATGCTAAAGTGGAATTTTGTTTGTCTCATAAAAAAAAAAATTATAACAAATGTAAAGCTGAAATGTCTTGATTCAATAAGTATTCAATCCCTTTGTTATGGCAAGCGTAAATAAGTTCAGGAGTAAAAATGTGCTTAACAAATCGCATAATAAGTTGCATGGACTCATACTGTGTTCAATAACAGCAGTTTACATTATTTTTGAATGACTACCCCATCTCTGCACCCCACACATACAATTATCTGTAAAGTCCCTCAATAAAGTAGTGAATTTCAAGCACAGATTCAACCAAAGACCAGGGAGGTTTTTCAATGCCTCGCAAAGAAAGGCACCGATTGGTAGATGTGTAAAAAGATAACAGACGCTGAATATCCCTTTAAGCATGCTGAAGTTATTAATTAGGCTTTGGATGGTGTATCAATACACCCAGTCACTACAAAGATACAGGCATCCTTCCGAACTCAGTTGCTGGAGAGAAAGGAAACTGCTCAGGGATTTCACCATGAGGCCAATGGTGATTTTAAAACAGTTAAGAGTTTAATGATTGTAATATGAGAAAACTGAGGATGGATCAACAACATTGTAATTACTCCACAATACTAACCTAAATGGCAGAGTGAAAAGAAGGAAGCCTGTACAGAATAAAACATATTCCAAAACATGCATCCTGTTTGCAACAAGGCATTTAAGTAATACTGCAAAAAATGTGGCAAAGAGTTATGTTTGGGGCTGGGATACAAATTCGCCTTTCAACAGGACAGTAACCTAAAACTCAAGGCCAAATCTACACTGGAGTTGCTTACCAAGACGACATTGAATGTTCCTGAGTGGCCTAGTTATCACTGAATGATGAAAATATTGTAAGAAAGTAGGCTAACGCAATTGAAGGCATGTAACAAATTGTTGCTTACTGAAACTCCCAAAGTCATCTAACCGTTGTAATAAATTTGAAGCAATAACCTACCCACCTGTGGTCACCTAAATGATAGTTTCAGCACCGTTTTGATTGGGACACTGCGCCATCGTGCTGCTTTGAGACAAGCGTGGGGACTCGTCTTGATAAATCAATCAATGTCAGATTTTTGTTTTCACTGAATCTCCGTTTGGATATTGGTTAGGCTACAATGGGGAAAAGTTAGCTAAGTTGAGGTGAGTGCTGCTTATGATCATCTTGTCTAGTTGGCTAATTTATTAGAACATTTTGCTAGCATGTTACATAGTTTAACAAGTGGATTATTTTGCTCTTCACTCGCAGTCGCTTAGTAGCCTAGGCTTACTCCCAAGTAAAAGCCTGTGACTTTACTGACTTGTCTCAATCAATGTGATTTTGTTTCACTGAATTGCCCTCTGTATAGGCTATTTGGTTAATTGATTTCTGTCTGGGCAAATAAGTGGAGGTGGTATAGCTCATCTATTTGTTTGCTCATCTATCACTAATCAGAAAGAGGGGTGATAGCGGTTCCACACGTTCCCGTGGCACAAGTTGTGTGGGAAAATTTTTATTTGTATTTTATTCTGTTATATTCCATTATATTCTTACCACAAAATATATGTGTGTTGACTGTGATCGGGGTAAGTGTGTCTTGTCTGTTTAAACCTTTTCATGCGTGAGTTCCAAATATCTAACGGTCGCCCCAGCGTGAGCTGTTTTATGCATGTGATGTCAGAATGCACTCACTGTTCCAAAATGTGATTGTTACATAACAGGACAGTTATCCCGCGCTGCCTGTTAATTATCTATAGGCTATGTTTCAACTTCAAATAATTTTCTAACAAGTTCTATTTTCTAACAACAGTTTGAATTGAGGTGTGTTCTGCCTCCTCATTGATTCACATAGAAGTAGCCCATTTCACTGTTGTGGACAATTTATGTTTGAGGCTTTGCTGAGCAGGACAAACTTCTCTCTTTGAGGAGAGCCCAAGCACTTCCCCAGTGTTTCCGCAGATCAAGTCTTGCACAAACTTTTCCCCCGTGGCACATTTTCTGTCTGGTGCTCACATTGCCTTCATTGTTGTTTTCCTTACAAATAATAACTTTGGACATGTGTGCGTTCCTATCAAAGTAAGTGCCTTATTTTTTGTGTTTTGTTGTTGTTTCTACTGTACAGTATTTATCTATGTATGTATGGAGCATAATGTATTTACAGTTTTATTCACGTTTTCAAGTACTGGTGACAAATAATGCATTCCGATTATTGCATAGATTGTAATGACACCTATGGACGTGTGTAAAATACTTTTTTGAAGGTTGTACTGATTATGATGAGATAATGCTAAGCTATTTGCCAGCTATGTGTGGCGCCATGTTTGTTGACATTATACAATGCATTCTGGATGTCACGTAAACATCTCAGACCAAAGATGTTATAATAAGGTGAAGGAATGGTTCACTCATCTTTCGAGTAAGCTTCAGGAAGTGAATGAAGGGAAGTGAATGATCGTATTCGACATCTCCCCTTCAACATGCATACTGCAAACAGACCAAACTCATCTCCTCTTCTTATCTTTGGTTGACGCGAAAAAACAAACATGGTGGCGGGTACAAACTACCCATCTTTGGATAACTTTAGATTTGTAGTGTTTTACTCAATTATTTAGAGCGATGGTGAGCTCACCCGTGATGTGAAGAATTGTAAATAGTAATTGCTATTAGATCATTCATATTGTGGTTTCTGTCAGCCGAGAGTTCGCTAAATAGGACTGCTTGTGTTATGTCAATCTTTCCTCAGTTAGTGCTAGGACTAATGTAGCCTACATTTTCTGGTTTGGATGATTGTGTTATGCTGTCGCTACTTCTGTGAATGTCTGAACATTGCATCCAAAAATAAACTGGTCACTTTCAGGACATAACTTTGTAAGGATTGTGTTTGTGCAAAATGTTTCTGTGAAAAAACAGTGTGGCCAGCTCAAATGCTGACTGTTGCGTCAATCGAAACTGGACGTTCTAAAAAAGCATTCTAATCACACTGGTTTGAGCGTAGAATGATCACACCCATTTGTTGGTATGTGTCAAAGGGTTAATGAACAAAATAATGAACTATTGATTTCATTCATTTGGACGTAACATAATTAAACTCAAAATATGCCATTCTATTGTTTTGAAAATACATTTTATTAGTCTTATAATGTTTCTTAGGACCTGCATAAATGAATGAATAACAGATTTGTTTTTGATGGTGTATATTCAATGAATTTATTAAAATAGACGCCCAACCACATTTCCACACCACTAAAACCATGAATCGCCGGCATGCGCATGGGAGCTATAAAAGGCGGATGCAGGCAAAAATGTGGTAAAAATGGGCCTGTTTTGTAAGGGGGTCATATAAACATTGCCCTTTCTTTTTTACAGGCAAAATACCATAAATTATATGTAAATGCAGCATCAGATTGCTAGTAAAGGCCTGCATGTTAATAGAAATGTCCAAAACCTCTACAGTGATCATGTAGGCCTATACCAGTATTTTTTTTAAAATCTCGAAAAATGCTAATTTGACAAATATAACCGTAAGTGTGTAGGAGAGAGAGAAAATGAGTGTTTTCCAGGCTGAGTAGAAGCAGCAGCAGCAGGACTGGCTCATACTGCGGCTGTTAGCTAAGTAGAAGCGATGGATTAGCGGGTAGCTACTGAGCGACGGTAGCGGTAATGTCGTCTTGACTCTCATTTCTCTTTGGGCCTGCGCGGCCATGCATGCCCTCAGAGGGCTGATGAGTCGTGACGCCGAGGCATGACCCAACCTTTGGAGTTGTTGCCATTATGTACAAGTAGAAGGATAATGAGGCATTAATGCTAATGTGGGGGACCGAAGGAGGGAGGGAAGCAGCACATCAACAACGGCTGGGGCCGTGCAATCCACCACCACTATCATCACTATTACTACTCACTAACACCGCCTGTCTGACCACAGGCCACCAATGTATAAGGAAGGAGCTGTACAGGGAGCAAACACAGGCCCACACGAACACACCACCCCCTCCCTGCGCCTTTCCCACATATAGTCAATTTCTGCCGCCCATACGATTGATTAAAACTGATGGGCCTCATTAATACTTTGATACAATGCATCTGTCGTGGGTGACACCATTGGATGCGTATTAACGGAGGGGATCATATTTAAAACAGTTCCGCTGAACACTCAGACAGAGGAAAAGGAATTAAGCTTGCACACTCTTTCACTCACAGACACATGGATTCATTAATTTACTCTCTTTCTCTCCATCCCCGCTCTCCCTCCCTCCCTTCCTCCCTCCCTCTACCCCCTGTGATTATAAAGGTCTTTAGATCCATGGAAGTGAATGAATTACGAAAGGCAAAGACAGGGTTGTGATTCAGACGCCATGAATGACAAATTACCCCTTTGTTCCCTTCATCAATTGCATGCCTAATGAAATCAAACTCACACCAATCGCATCAGGAGAGGAGAGGGTGCTCCAACGGGAGAAGACCTGCCGTGATTTGTAACCTTTCTCTCCTAAGTGGAGATTAACGCAAATCGTCTCGTATTGTTCCCCTCCCGGACACAAAAAAATTGAATCTCTAGAATGGGGTGTCACAAAGATATCCTTTACTAGCTCTGTATTTATAGCAGAGTGAAACTACACTGAGTGGACAAAACATCTTTCCATGACATAGGCTGAATCCAGGTGAAAGCTATGATCCCTTATTGATGTCACTTGTTAAATCCACTTCAAATCAGTGTAGATGAACGGGAGGAGACAGGTTAAAGAAGGATTTTAAAGCCTTGAGACAATTAAGACATGGATTGTGTATGTGTGCCATTCAGAGTGTGAATGGGCAAGACAAAATATTTAAGTGTCTTTGAACGGGGTATGGTAGTAGGTGCCAGGCGCACCGGTTTGTGTCAAGAACTGCAACGCTGCTGGGTTTTTCAAGCTCAACAGTTTCCCGTGTGTATCAAGGATGGTCCACCACCCAAAAGACATCCACACAACTTGACACAACTGTGGGAAGCATTGGAGTCAACATGGGCCTGCATCCCTGTGGAGCCCATGCCCCAACGAATTGAGGCTGTTCTGAGGGCAAAATGTGGGGGCGTATATACCCATGCAAACACAGTAAAATAGTCAGAGAAAAATAAGAATTAATTATAAAAGACAAAATCCTTTTTTGTTGTTTTCCTCTTTCAGGCCCCCAGAACCACTCCTCTCCCTATCTCTCCTATCTCCTCTCTCCATCTCTCCTCTCTCCTCTCCCTATCTCTCCTCTCTCTATCTCTCCTCTCCCTATCTCTCCTCTCTCCTCTCCCTCCTACAGATTCAGGACACCTCTGCTCTCTTCTCCTCTACCTTTATCCTGAAGGTTAACTGTTTGTGGGCTGGAAGTTGGAGCGTGACCTCCACCCCCTGTCCTTCACTCGGTAAACTCCTATATCTTCTCTACCATTTGACTAATTAATGTGGTCCAGTGGGGTCCTGATGTCCAAATCCTGGCCAGGACCCAAAAAATAAGAAAGGGCTGGGCCACAAGTGGTCTCTACTGGCCGGTTTGTCTTTTCCACTACTGCACACCCCAATTAGCTACAGCCATGGCTTGGGGAAACACGGACCCCACTCCTCGTCCGATAGAGGACGCCCTCGTTACCCCCCTTCCCGTCTAGCCCCCCTCTGGGGACCACTCAGCTAATTAGTATGAATTACTCTTAATCCTAACCCCTAAATCCAATCACTGGCTTCTCCTCGCCTCTCTGTGCCTAGCTGCCAGAGCAGAGCAGGCCCCCTCATACCTCCAGATGCACAGCCAGCCAGCCATCCAACCAGCCAGGCAGCTCAGTCTATTTATAGGCCTGTGTGGACTGGAAGGAAGGCATTGGTATTGGCAGGACACGCAAGGCAAGCCCCAACCTGGTCATTGTTCCTGTGACATTACATACAACCCTGGCTGATGGAATTTAGGTCAGAGCTAAAATTTTACATCTGGACAAAATAAATGTCCTTCGATGGATAATTCTTATTTTTTCTGTTATATTGATTATTATGAACAAATTAATCATATTTAAATGGAGATCTCATTCGCCAATTCCCTATTTAGCAATTTATGGTAGAATCTAATAGCCTTACAAGCACTCCTTCAGTAATCGTATCATCGTGTTTTTATTGTGTTAGCTCATCTGCATAATGAAAAATCATACATGGAGATAATTGGCATGTAGGGACTCATTTTATGACACTGTACCATAATCTAAAGAGTCTTCACATAATTACAGCAATGAAATACATATTACATGAGCATTACATAATTCACCTATTAAGAGTTCATTTTATTGTATCCTCTGGGCAGTGAATGGTATTAATGTGAAACCCTTCCGCTGAATACTTTAGTGTCCCTAGTGTCTCTTTCAGTCCATTTAAGAACCTCTATTGATTGTCTGTTGGACTGGACATGAAGTCGATCGAGACTTACATACAATAACACTGGGCATCAGGTTGCTTAACTTAAGCTATTCAGTTGATATCCTGCAAATTACTTGATCTGTGGTTGTTCACAGTGTTTGGTTGGGGTTTGGCTCGAGGTAGAAGTTGTTACTATAGCCGCAGACCTAAAATCAGATTATCTTACTCCCAAACCTGACCATAACCGTTAGGAGGAATAAATATCTGACCCTGTATCAGTGGTTAGTGGGCAACTTCTACCTACTCATTTTGTCCTTGTTAAAACAGATGAAGACCTGAGTCAAATATACTACATGACCAAATGTATGTGGACACATGCTCATCGAACATCTCATTCCAAAATCATGGGCATTAATATGGCGTTGGTCCCCCATTTGATGCTATAACAGCCTCCACTCTTCTCGGAAGGCTTTCCACTAGATGTGGGAACATTGCTGCGGGGAATTGCTTCCATTCAGCCACAAGAGCATTAGTGAGGTCGGGCACTGATGTTGGGTGATTAGGCCTGGCTCGCAGTCTGCGTTCCAATTCATCCCAAAGGTTGTTTGATGGGGTTGAGGTCAGGGCTCTGTGTAGGCCAGTCAAGTCCTTCCACACCGATCTCGACAAACCATTTCTGTATGGACCTTGTTTCGTGCACGGGGGCATTGTCATGCAGAAACAGTAAAGGGCCTTCCCCAAACTGTTGCCACAAAGTTGGAAGCACAGAATCGTCTAGAATGTCATTGTATGCTGTAGCGTTAAGATTTTCACTGGAACTAAGGGGCCTAGCCTGAACCATGAAAAACAGCCCCAGACCATTATTCCTCCTCCACCAAACTTTACAGTTGGTACTATGCATTCGGGCAGGTAGTGTTCTCCTGGCATCCGCCAAATCCAGATTCGCCAGATGGTGAAGCGTGATTCATCACTCCAGATAACGCGTTTCCACTGCTCAAGAGGTGGCGAGCTTTACACCACTCCAGCCGACGCTTGGCATTGCACATGGTGATCTTATGCTTGTGTGCGGCTGCTCGGCAATAGAAACCCATTTCATGAACAATTCTTGTGCTGACGTTGCTTCCAGAGGCAGTTTGGAACTCGGTAGTGAGTATTGCAACCGAGGACAGACAATTTTTACACGCTACGCCCTTCAGCACTCGGCGGCCCTGTTCTGTGAGCTTGTGTGGCCTACCACTTCGCGGCTGAGCCGTTGTTGCTCCTAGACGTTTCTTTTTCACAATAACAGTACTTACAGTTGACCGGGGCAGCTCTAGCAGGGCAGAAGTTTGACGAACTGACTTGTTGGGAAGGTGGCATCCTATGACGGTGCCATGTTGAAAGTCACTGAACTCTTCAGTAAGGCCATTCTACTGCCAATGTTTGTCTATGGAGATTGCATGGCTGTGTGCTCGATTTTATACACCTGACAGCAACGGGTGTCCACATACAAATGCACTAATTTGAGGTGTGCTTCAAGCTTTTGGGATTATTTTATTTGTTCCATTGTAACATGTAAACAAAATCAAGGCTAGCTTGACATTTGTTTTTGACCCATATCTGGTACAGAGGTCTAGAATGGACCCACAGTGTGGTGACTAGGCGTGCCCTCTTACCTGTGGTGCCTACGCCCAGCTGCAAGGTGCTGCGGTCCTTGGTCAGCCCGTTGGTCTTGGGGCTGGCGGTGGGGGCGATGGTGGTGACCGCTCTGGGTGGTCGTTTCCCTGGCACCTTGACCGTGGTCCTCAACAGGTCAATCTCTTTCCCATGCACGTTCTGCATGTAGTCCTGGAACACAAACATAAAAAAACCACACAGATATGTCATTAAAAAATGACAACACAAACTGCCCCATTAGCTGATGTTATAACATATATGTATAACATACAGTGCATTTGGAAAGTATTCAGACCCCTTCCCTTTTTCCACATTTTGTTACGTTACAGCATTATTCTAAAATGTTTTAAATTAATACAAATCCTCATCAATTTACACATAATACCCCATAATGACAAAGCGATAACAGGTTGAGACATTTTTGCAAATGTATTAAAAATAAAAACAGAAATACCTTATTTACATAAGTATTCAGACCCTTTGCTATGAGACTTAAAATTGAGCTCAGGTGCATCCTGTTTCCACTGATCATCCTTGAGATGGTTCTACAACTTGATTGGAGTCCACCTGTGGTAAATTCTATTGATTGGACATGATTTGGAAAGGCACACATCTGTGTATATAAGGTCCCACAGTTGACAGTGCATGTCAGAGCAAAAACCAAGCCATGAGGTCGAAGGAATTGTCCGTAAAGCTCTGAGACAGGATTATGTCGAGGCACAGATCTGGCAAAGATACAAAAAAATGTCTGCAGGATTGAAGGTCCCCAAGAACACAGTGGCCTCCATCATTCTTAAATGGAAGAAGTTTGGAACCACCAAGGCTCTTCCTAGAGCTGGCCGCCCAGCCAAACTGAGCAATCAGGGGAGAAGGGCATTGGTCAGGGAGGTGACCAAGGGCCTTGGTCAGGGAGGTGACCAAGAACCGGATGGTCACTCTGACAGAGCTCCAGAGTTCCTCTGTGGAGATGGGAGAACCATCCAGAAGGACAACCATCTCTGCAGCACTCCACCAATCAGGCCTTTATGTTAGAGTGGCCAGACGGAAGCCATTCCTCAGTAAAAGGCACATGACAGCCTGCTTGGAGTTTGCCAAAAGGCACCTAAAGACTCTCAGGCCATGAGAAACAAGATTCTCTGGTATGATGAAACCAAGATTGAACTCTTTGGCTTGAATGCCAAGCATCACGTCTGGAGGAAACCTAGCACCATCCCTACGGTGAAGCATGGTGGTGGCAATATCATGCTGTGGGGATATTTTTCAGCTTCAGGGACTGGGAGTCTAGTCAGGATCGAGGGAAAGATGAACGGAGCAAAGTACAGAGAGATCCTTGATGAAAACCTGCTCCAGAGCGCTCAGGACCTCAGACTGGGGCCTTCCAACAGAACAACAACCCTAAGCACACAGCCAAGACAACGCAGGAGTGGCTTTGGGACAAGTCTCTGAGTGTCCTTGAGTGGCCCAGCCAGAGCCCGGACTTGAACCCTATCAAACATCTCGGGAAAGACCTGTAAATAGCTGTGCAGTGACGCTCACCATCCAACCTGACAGAGCTTGAGAGGATCTTCAGAGAAGAATGGGAGAAACTCCCCAAATACAGGTGTACCAAGCTTGTAGCGTCATACCCAAGAAGACTCGAGGCTGTAATCGCTGCCAAAGGTGCGTCAACAAAGTACTGAGTAAAGGGTCTGAATACTTATGTAAATGTGATATTTCCGTTTTTTATTTTTAACACATTTGCATACATTTCAAAAAACATGTTTTCACTTTGTCATTATGGGGTATTGTGTGTAGATTGATGAGGGGGAAAACGATTTAATCCATTTTAGAATAAGGCTGTAACGTAGCAAAATGTGGAAAAAGTCAAGGGGTCTGAAAACTTTCCAAATGCACTGTATGTTATAACATAACTTCCATCCACTTCAAAGCAAAATAGAAAGTACCAAAAGCGACTGACAGACAGCTAAGATAAGTTTCAGAACATTAGGTATCACCTGTGCTCATGCTGCCTCACAAGCTAGCTCGCTTATAGAGGCTTAATGAGTAGACATACGAATGCTAACAGTGTCATTCTCTTTCAATTTGGCCATTTGATTTGGATTTAAAACAACATCACCATCCCAAGTGGATGAGGAAGGAAAGCCAAGGTGAAACTCATTGATATCAACAGAAAAAGCCAGAGGAGTACTCTCCGCTCCGCTCTGCTCTGCCTTTTGCCGGGTATGCCCCCACTCCATCTCTTAATCTCTCTCCTTTCCTTTATCACTCCCTCCATCTCTCTCCCTCCTTTATCACAGTGCCATAAAGCACTCATCTCTTCCCCTGCCTCCTCTCTAATTACCCAGCCAGCTAGTGCTCCTCACTCTCATTTCATTTTATTGCCGGAATTAACAGCCAGATCGAAGCATTCAAAGCTATTAAGATGTGTGATTAAGCCACATTCAATTAGTTTCTACAAACAATTTAATTGATGTAGCAGATAGAATTAACAGAAGGTGATTGTGTGGATGGCTTGGCTGACTGCGAAATTAAAGGGATCGTTTCGTGTCTCGCTCTGCCTCGTTCTCCTACCCACCTTCTCTCTCTCTCGCTCACCTTTTCTCTCTCTCGTTCCCGGTTGCTCTCTCTCCCTCCCACCTTCTCGCACTCTCCCTCCCACCTTCTCTCTCCTGCTCTCTACCCTCCCACCTTCTCTTTCTCCCTCCTTTCCACTCTCTCGAACACCTTCTCTCCCTTCACTCCTACGTTCTTTCCCCCCTGCTCTCTGCTTGGTTGCTCAGAATGGGGATAAACACGTGTCTCCTAACGTAACAGTGGTTCCTGTTCTGTCTCACCTCTGCTCAGTAAGTTAGTAGACAGACACTCAGACAGAGCTTGTAGACCTGCCCCTGAAGACCTACGATAGCTATAATGATCTAGATCTACAGAGCAGCTAGCTAGTCAATTACATACAGATAAATGCCAAAATAAAGGAAACACTTGAGTAAATGAGGGATACAAATGATATTGAAAACAGGTGCTTCCACACAGGTGTGGTTCCTGAGTTAATTATAAAAAGGGTTCATTATTTTGGCTACCATGGATAGAAGAGATCTCAGTGAGTTTGAATAAGGGGGTCACACAGGAGCATAGGGGATTTAAAGGGTGTGTGTATGGATGTGTCTGTGTGTGTCTCTCAGTCACCAGATCTCAACCTAATTGAACACATGGGAGATTCTGGAGCGGTGCCTGAGACAGCGTTTTCCACCACCATCAACAAAACACCATATTTCTAGTGGAAGAATGGCGTCGCATCCCTCCAATAGAGTTCCAGACATTTGTCGAATCTATGCCAAGGTGTATTGAAGCTGTTCTGGCGGCTCAACTCCCTATTTTGGCAGTTACCTGTATATCACTGTCATGCTACATTGCTCTGCTAATAATGGCTACTAAATTAATCCATTATCATGTCACTAGAAGAAAATCATAAAACCAGATTTAGTCTATTTACTGTATGTTGCAAGCAAATGACAATGCTTTTTCTAGTCTTTGCTGAGAAGTGTTTAATATATGATCTTGCTAATATAAATGATACTATTTCAAAGTGGACTCTAAGTAAAAAAAAATTAAAAATGGAGTTGATATATATACAAGTACTTATCTCCAACTTTCACTAAACATATGGAATTGTTTTAAGATGGTCATACAATGGATGATTTAGCTATTTGATAAAATATTGAATTTGGCCTTTACTACTAAAGCCCATACAAACACATTAAATAACACATTCATAAATGGCAAAGACAGTCCAAAAATAAATCACAAGGAATAAGGTTTTGAAGTGTCTGTCCTATATCTAGGAGATTTCAGAATGCTCAGGAAATATGTTTTTTTTGGACACATATTTAACCCCTTACTTTTTTGGTTGGCACAAAACTACCTCCATACTTCCATTAGTTTGTATGGGTTACCATCAGATGAGTCCTGTGACATTCGTGAGAGTCTCCCCTTTCCATAGAGTGGTCATAATAGTTTGTAGCTCAAACGGTTTGGACGCTACTATACAGACGTTTTCGTGAAAAGACCGATTTTCAGGATGTCTCATGGTCTGACAAACACTGCTGTAGCTCGGCTACATTTACATTTACATTTTAGTCATTTAGCAGACGCTCTTATCCAGAGCGACTTACAGTTAGTGCATACATTACTATTATTATTTTTTCATTATCCCCGTGGGAATCGAACCCACAACCCTGCCGTTGCAAACGCCATGCTCTACGAACTGAGCTAAATCCCCTGCCGGCCATTCCCTCCCCTACCCTAGACGACGCTGGGCCAATTGTGCGCCGCCCCATGGGTCTCCCGGTCGCGGCCGGCTACGACAGAGCCTGGATGGCCACCTTCCACCGCAGATGCGGATGCGGTGGATTGAGACGCAGCCCATGCCAAAAACTGATATCTCTAGCTTAAACTGACAGATTTTGACAGGGATTTTTATATTATGTTATTATGCGTCAATAGACTCTTAAGGATTGTGAGTGTGAGTGGGAGTGTCTGTAGACAGGGACAGGCAGAGCATGAGGCAGCCATGTTGTGCTGTGGGGGGGTCCTGACTGAGCTGTCTGCCGGCAGGCTGCAGTGGAGTGTTTAAGAGGTATTAGTGGGCCAGCAGGACACTGACAGAGACGGATGTGGCAGGTCACTCAGCCTGCACAGCGGCGAGCGCCATTATAAATACAAACCAGCGTGGTGGGCACACAGCAGGCCCCAGCAGTAGCAGCATGTGCCATGCCCAACTCCAGGACCGGGATATGAACCTGGGTCTCCCACACGAGCAAACAACGTCTTAGACCATTAGACCAAGAGGGCAGAAACCCCTTCTTCTGAGGGCAGACACTGGTTTTGAAGTTCACAGGTAGGGCTACCTCATCACGTGACCATGAGCAACCATGCCCAACTCATGTCCGCTACACGGGCACCACAGGGGTGTGGGGGGGTAGAAATGACCCTCACCTCTGCCTCTCTGTCCCCTCCTCCACCTTATAATCATAATAACACTCCTCTAAGATGGAGTTCTTATAATCAGAGGCTGAAAGATCTCTGCTAACCTTTTTGTCTCTCCGGAAACCTTGTTTATAAGTGTATCAATATGTGTACATAACATTTATGTTAAATCATTCATTTCAACTTTTTGTGAGGGACAAGCTTGCATGTTGTTTCTCTATTCCCTACATAGCTAAAACGGTCCACTACAAACGGAACTATACTAAATGTAGGGATACTCACATGTAAACTGGGGTGGTAGGTGAGGAGGCCGTTGTCACAAAGTGTGACGTATTTCTTCTTCCACTCCTTATTGAGGGACTTCCCACTTCTCTTCAGAAGGATGCCCTGGACGAGAGAGAAGAGGAGAATAAAGGGTCATAAAATGTCTTCCTCCAGCTAAACACAGTGCACTAAAACATATACTGTAACAAACTTGGGATGACAATGGGATGACAATGAGAACGCTCTATTCTTAGATCTGGCCAGAGGGATAATTTTACAGGAGCAGGTTGCTTGTATGTATGTGAGTGTGTGAGTACAACCTTTTCAACCTTCCAACTTTTGATTCTCATTGGTCACTGTAACCCCATGGTCAATGCAACTCAACAGTGGTCACTTATACCTTCATAATTGGTCCTGTCCTACTGCAACCTACTGTCTTACATTCAAAGTGAGCAGAGACAATCCAATTTGCCCCTGTATTCATTCATCCCCATTTCCTGACCAGTTGAACTTTGGAGGACCTCTCTATCGAGGGATTAGGGTGTGTGATCTCCCCCTCTTCAAAGCCCTGATTTAGCCCCTCACCTCTATTCCCCCACCACCATTCTGGAGCCTTTTAACTCCTCAGATGGTTGGCCTTATCTGCTTGGACAATCCAGGGTAAACAATGGCAGTTCCTCTGCAGGAGTTGGCCAAACACTTGGCTCTGTGGGGCTGTGAGGGTCCTCTGGGGGTAAGGACCAGGGAGGACCAGGGGAGGGGCACGCTTAATTAGGGGATTAGCAGGGGAATGTTTGTGCTTTTACAGCCAGGGTTGTGTGTGTGTGTGTATATATGTGTGTGTGTGTGTGTGTTTTTCCTCTGTGTGTGTGTCGGTGTTAAATAGGGTACCCTCACCCTCCGATATTGTCCTAGGCTGGGTCGTCCTGCAGAGCTGTATAATCCTGATTAACACATCAGGAAGGAGCGGACCCTCGCTGACCCAGGCACCAGGCTGGGGGCCGACAATCATCCTAATCCTAGCTCCGCTCCCCCTGCCTTGATCTGGGCCTGGCCCTGGCCTACTCATGCTGGGGCCCCAGGACAGCCTCTGTATGCCCAGAGAGAGGACCTCTATACCCTGCTGAATACATCCATAACCCACCCTACTGGAGGGCCCTAGCAGGCCTCTGGTCATCACTTTGTGTGATCGTCTTTTCTTGAAGTTTGATAACCACTACCCAATACCTGTTTTGCCATTTTAACAATGACATACTGCTGTTATTAGTGATATTTCAAAGATGGCTTTTGTAAACATATTTATATTCTCATGTGCGAAACCTGGTGTTTCACACCCATACTGTTCATGATTTGGTCTTTGTGACCAAAAGCTTGGCCTATGAAATGACTAAAATTGGCATTGATCTAAGCATGCACAGACTCTTTTCAACATGATTTGGTCAATAAAAGAACTGTAAACACATTTTAATGGCTTTATGATCACATTAAGTAAATGGTCCCATCACAGGGCTTCTGGCGACGGTGTAATGCATGTTTTACACACAAATAATGTTACACATCTCCTGTCCTTATTGAGCCAGCCATAAATCTATACATGTAATCAGTGGACCAACATAAATTCATCACTGGTTTGAAAAGATCAATACTAATACTGAGAAGATTCATGTCAACAACATTAGTCCAATATAGGGACTTTTTTATACAACCACTTAATTAATTTGACTGTCAGAAACGATAGCAGAATAACATATTTTTTAATCCTCTAATATAGTTTATCAAATTGAGCTTCCATTTAAAACAATTAGAATAATTTAGTTATAATTCACATTACAGCAACTATATAGTGTTATTTTATCATGACAGTAATAGAGTCAATGGGGGCATGTCGTGAACAGACTTTTAAAAAATTGCATTTCACCTTCTGTCTCTCCTTCCTTCCCTCCCGCTCTCTCTGGCTCACACTCAAACATGATCACCATGTTCAGGCTTTGCGACAAAGGAGACCGGCCAATCGCCAGACGCACTTGCCGTGTCCAGACAATTGTCATATCTACACAGAGGAGATAGCATCTTCCCTTTCCATTGTCACGCTCCTGGAAAAAGCTGCATCCTGCCACAGTGGCTGAGTGATAGCCCGGGCCTTTGTGACAGCCAGCCGGAGGAGAACAGGAGGAAGAGAAGAGGGGTTTGGGAAAGGGGGAAATAGAGAGAAGATCGAGAGGGCCAGAAGAAAAGCCTAGTGTTGACAGCTACTCGGCAGTGAGTGCATTGTTGCCTTTATTAAATTTTTTTACAGATAGGAGGGGGCTCGGGGTCAGTGGATTGAGGGAGGGGAGGAGGTGCGGGGGGGGGGCAGGCAGGCAGTATATAATTTGCCCAATAGGGGTAATTAAGATCACATTTACATTTACGTCATTTAGTAGACGCTCTTATCCAGAGCGACTTACAGTTAGTGAGTGCATACATTTTTCATACTGGCCCTCCGTGGGAAACGAACCCACAACCCTGGCGTTGCAAGCGCTATGCTCTACCGACTGAGCTACAGGGGACTCACATTGGCAGCTTTGATTTCCCGTATTGTGTAATTGACTGGCCAGGGCAGGCCATAAGCTACTCTTAATAGCCCCCCACCACTCCTTGGTAAATCATGGGACGGGAGCTAGCCAGGTCTAATCTTATTGTCTTATTGTAAGTTGCTATGATACCCACCCAGGGAAGTGGCCTTACTTCAGGCCATCATCATATGGGGTAGAATGAATGGCAGAGCTCACAGTAAGTATGTTTAGGGGGGATTCTTTAAGATCTCTGTCAACTGACCTCCCTCTCACCTGGTCCTGCTGGTCTAATCCCCTTAAACCTGACTTAACCCTGGTCAATGATATGGAGCGAAATGCACTGGTCATTACAGTTACATTCAAAAGGTTTGTATGAATTTTGTTTGGCAATATTTTGTTGCTGATTTTATTTTATTTGGCCATTTCTACTATGCATTTCATCTTTCATCTTATACTTGTATTCATTCTAAATGTGCAGAAATGTGGACAGTGTCCTGAACAGCAAGGAATGCTTGGCCTACCACGTTGAAAACGAAGTGTATACTTTGACCATTCCCATAATTCCTGGTTAAGAAGGATAACACTAGGATTAGGATACTGACCTAAAGCCCTCATATAATCAGGAGAGAATAGTAATCAATGTGTCAATCACTCCTCATCCTGGTTCTAAGTTATACCTTTAGTAGAAATTACTCAACGTGATGTTTGATTCCACTGTACTTCATACAGGCTATTTAGCTTAATTTGAACTTGTTAAAGAAAGGAAAATGTATATTAAAGACTCACTCCAGCTATTTCTTTACTTTTCCTGTTGAAAAACAATATCCAAAGTATAAAGTTGATGTGCCTTTGAGAAAGGCACTTAACCCTAATTGCTCCTGTAAGTCTCTCTGGATAACAGTGTTTGCTAGTAATGTGCACAACAAAATACTGCTTTTTAGACAACTTGGAAACTTCAAGAGTTGGCAGTTCAAGGCGTTGGTCTGACGGGTTTACTCTGATGTCGTCGGCCCCCCTCCTTACTTGTAGGAACAATAGAGGAGTAATGGAGGAGCAATGGAACCCACCCGACCACCTTATGCCATGTCATGTCATACCTGAAACATCTATTGAGATGTGCCTTTACGTAAATCAGGTGATAAATGAGGTGAAAAAGGAGACAGGAGTGCATATTCAAAGACTATTAAAACTATATTTGGAGCTTGGTTACATGACCAAGCTCGTGATCCTTACACTTGTGTCGACGGTTTTCAGTGTTTTATTGGAATATTACAATTACTCAAAGTGTTTTCAGAATAGATTTCTGGGGACTAGGAAAATATAGTGATTTAGAAGCTTACGTTTTCTTGGAAAATTAAAAGACAACAAAGTGAGTATTTTTCTAATAACATTAGGAAGTAAAATAAAATATAACAAATACAGCATTCAATGAAATTACAAGCCACATTTCGAGAGTAATCTCTAATGCTGAAAATAATACCTTGTCAATATGTGACACCTACATACTACAATATGATCGCATAATATATTACAAATTCTCTAGGCTAATAGTGACTGTCTAAACCCATCCAACCTGACAGCTATACATCCAGTAAGTAAGTAATCTAAAGATGATGATCTGTATGTCTTGATACTTTGCAGGAAAATTCTCTTTTTGATCTTCCTTTTCCTTTCATTCTAAGAACCCTCAGGGTTCAGACAGCACTACTTGCAATGGGATTCTAATGATTACAATCTTTAATGGATTCTTTAATTTGTAATGTTGTCACATCGCCATCTAGTGGTTGTAAAGTTATATGATTCTACCCACCCACAAAGCGAACATTTCCTGAACACTGATGTAAACACACTGGCCAGATTAGGAATATGTATGCTTAAAACTTTTTAAATATACATTTTTATATACACTCCTCTCTGTATGTGTTTGGACAGTGAAGCTAAGATTTTGAATGTGGCTCTATACTCCAGCATTTTGAATTTGAGATCAAATGTTTCATATGCGACAGTACAGAATGTCAACTTTTATTAGGGATATTTTCCATAGAGATTGTACTAAATTACTATTAAATGTAGTATTTTTTCATTCATATCTGTTTTAACGTTTAGAAATGAAAGCACTGTGTTCCTAGTCCGCCCCATTTGAAGAAGTCATAAGTATTTGGACCAATTCACTTAGTGTATTAAAGTAGTCAAAAGTTTAGTATTTTGTCCCATATTCCTTGCACACAATGACAACATCAAGCTTGTGACTCAACACTATTTTTTGGATGCATTTAGAGCTTGTTTTGGTTGTGTTTTGCCCAATAGGAAGTGAATGGTGAATAATGTATTGTGTAATTCTTGTCACTTTTATTGTAAGTAAAAATAGAAGATGTTTGTGAACACTTCTATATGTACGTGGATGCTACCATGATTGTGGATAATCATCAATGAATAGTGAATGATGAAAGTTACAGAGGGACAAAGATCATATCCCTGAAAAATGCTAACCTCCCCCATTATTGGTAATGGTAAGAGGTTAGCATGTTTTGTTGTAGCCTCTAACTTTCTCACTCATCCTTATTCATGATTAACTCATGCTTTTTCTTAATCATGGCATTATCAGGATTAATTTAGAAGAAGAGTTCAGAAACATCTAATATACTCACTTAGAAAGGAAATTACTCCAGTCATCATTCACCATTCAGTTCCTATTGGGCAAAACATAACTCAAGGTTAATTGCTTAACCCTGGTTCTCTGAGAATATGAGTGAGATGTCTCACTACGGAAGAACCAATCACACACGTCTGTCGGAGTCAGACATGTCGAGTGGCGAATGAGGTGAGCCCCTCCCTCTTTATAAGGAGCCATGCGCACTCGCCCCACCATCTGGTTATTCTCAAGCATGTCTCTCTTCCTTGCGCTCTAACATGCCGCATCATAAATCTCTTGTACAGAGACGCCTTTGAACAGTGCCGAAGTGGTAGCGATACCTCTGGTGGAATGAGCCCTCAGGCCCTCCGAGGGCTGTAACCCCTTACTATTATAACCAAGTATAATAACCTCCACTATCCAATGGGATAGTCGTTGATGAGAGAGGAGTAGATGTGAAAAGAGTGAACTGGACACAAACTGTGGAGACGCTCCTCCTATGTAGAAGAGAAGGGTGGCGGGTGGAAAGCCAAAAGCTCTTGATGAGGCAATTATAAGTATTGCCGACCTTAGGCATAAAGGTGCGGTTAGGTAGCAAAGTCACCTTGGAAAACCCTGGGGTAAACTGTAGGCACAAATGGTGGACTGACAGTGTGTGCATCTCACTCACTCGCTTTGCAGACGTAAAGGCAATCAGTAAAGCAGTTTTGAAGGAGATATTTCATCTACAAGCTTTCCTGCGCCTCTAAAGGCTGCTGTGAAATAGCCTGAAGCACAATAGACAGGTCTCAAGACGGGGCTATAGGCTTGGAGACTAGACGTAAGCCACGTTGTTCCCACACTCTGACTAGACTGGGGAGTATCAGGCATAGAGGAGGAAAAGCGTAGACCATCAACCTTAGCCAAGAGTGTGCCAGAGCAAAGAACAGCGGGCAGTGCACATCTTTGTGCGATGCAAAGAGATCTACAGTGGCTAGACCCTCTCTCCCCCAAATCTGGTTCACCACTTGGGGATGGAGTCTCTAATCCCTGTACAGGGGATTTCCTCTGGACAACAAGTCCGCTCCCATATTCAGTACGCCTGGGACATGAGTAGCGCGAAGTGAAAGTAGGTGTGCGCCGCTCCACAGAATAATCTTGACAGCTAGTCTGTGTAGAGCAAGTGCCACCCTGTATGTATACCAGCAGTTCTAGGTAGTTTACATGAGCGTGGTGAAGCTGTGGTGACCACAATCCAGCTGTGGGGACCACAATCTTCCCTTGTAAACTGCACCCCATCCTGTGAGTGATGCGTCTGTCGTCACCACCTTCCTCATTTATACTACCCCTAGGAGAGTACCTGAAGCAAAGATTGAGGGGCTCTTCCAGTTCTGGAGAGCCGAGAGACTCTGTGGTCACCATTATCTTCCGATTGAGGTGCCATCGTGTACACAGACAAATGGCACAGACGTACACAGACGAGGGGAGAGCTGTTTCACCGAGGGCACTTAGGGATTGAGTGAACTCCCTCAGTCTTCTCTGTGAGCGGATGCAAATGAATGAGCCGCTGCACGGGGGTAGGGCTTTTGTAGCACAGATATACACCCCTTCCCCATTTTGGAGTCTGTGCTTCGCCCGAGAGCGGATGGCCTTGCCATGTTAGCTAGCCTGTTTTACGCCGTCTCGTAGACTGGATCACCGCAGGTTGGGCCTGGTTCAGTTAGTAGGCACAAAGCAACTTAATGCTAGGCGAACTAAATATGAGAGCTAATCTAGCAATTGGCAGATGGTGGTTAGCTAGCTAGCATTCACTGTGAGGGCTAGTAGCGTAGCTTAAGCTAGCACGGGCCAGTATTCAGTAAAACCTTACAACAGTTGCAGGACTCGTTCTAGAGCTGCATAAGCATGTTTGTTTCCCATGGCATACGGGGGCCCATGATAATTCCGGGAGTAAAGTATTGCTGACTGGGTTATGTGTGTGCTAGTCGACGCTTAGCCGTGAGGCTGTGGTGTTAGCTAGCAAGTGTTCACCTAGTTGGCTAATAGCCTAGCTATTGCTAGCGCCACATAAGGCAAAGAAAACAATGTGAATAGAGTTATAGAATAGATTATCATTTGACCATAGCATATTGAGGTGTAACCGGTCAGTTTAGCCAACGAAACAAGTGAATATTAGATGCACAAAACGAGAGAAGCAAGCTGGCTTTCCAGCATCTTCGAGTCGCAAACGCAAGAGCGAGGGGGTTCAAGTGCCTGCCTGAGGCGAAGTAGCATTAGCCATAATTCATTGAACTGGAGAGTCTGGTGGGTCGCGGTCAAGCCACTGTTACACTTCCTTCGGCCCTAATTCGTGGAAAAAGGCCTGCTAATCCAGTAGTGCCTGCAGCGAATTTAGCCTTGATAGGCGTGAGCTAGCTGATTAGATGCCTCGTGGCTAATGGCTAGCTGAAGTGAGTACTGTGTATAAATGCTAAAGCCGTGGGGCTAATGTAGGCGTTAGCTAGCTAGCAACCAACTCATGTGGTTAGCTTGCTAACGTTCGCCTCATGGGCTAATAGCCTAGCTAGTTTAGCACAATGCTAGGCGAAGACAAGCGTGTTGCAGCGTAGTCCTTCGGCGAACATAGAGCTTCGCTTGACCGTCGAGCTGTAAAGCTGGGTTGGTCAGTTTAGTCAACACAAAACGAGTCAACGTAGGTTGAGCTAAACGAGAGAGGAGAGCTAGCAATTCTACCGTCTGTGCATGTAGAAAGAGCTAGTGGTGGTTAGGTGGCCTTAAAGCGAGCTAGACGGGTTAGCTAGGCCTTGCGGCTTGAGCTGGCCAAGTCTCAGTAGCTAGCCGTGTGACGCTAGATACAACTGGAGACTTAGAGCAAGTAGAAAATGGTGAAAAGCTCATTCTAATCTTAGCAAAAATGTTCCTTTTAGTACTCAACACGAAGGACGAGAGCTGAAGTCCTACGTTGAGCAGTGTTAACCTTGCAGTTTGCCTGAGAACAGTTAAGCAGGAAGACTGTGATCAAGTCGTGCTGAGGAGAGCTTAGAGAGCGTAGTGATCTTCGCAAGGAAGAGAACGATAGTAACTAGAGGGTGGGGCGAGGGGCGCCTTATAAAGAGGGAGGGGCTCACCTCATTCGCCACTCGATCTGTCTGTCTCCGACAGACATGGTGTGATTGGTTCTTCCGTAGTTATCCACCTATTCAGCGAATCCCAGAGTGAGACATCGAAACTAGTATTTGAAAGAGAACCCAAAACACAACCAAAACAAACTGCAAATGCATCCAACAAGTTTGTAGAGTCACAAGCTTGATGTAGTCATTGTGTGCTAGGGACCAAATACTACACTTTTGACTTCTTTAATACACTAAGTGAATTTGTCCAAATACTTATGACTTCTTCAAATCGGGGGACTAGATATATAAAGTGCTTTCATTTCTAAACGGTAAATCAGATATGTATGAAAATACCCTCAAATAAAAAAGGTGACATTCTAAACAGTTGTCTCATATGAAACATTGTATCTTAAATCCAAAATAGTGGAGTATATAGCCAAATAAAAACATTTGCATCACTGTCCAAATACATACGGAGGGAAGTGTACGCACTAAAGGGTAGAAATGTGCTACTTACACATTGAATGTGCTATACTTACCTGAAGACTATTGGTGATCAGAATGAGGCACCCTATTCCATATAAAGTGCACTACTTTTGACCAGGGCCCTAGGCAAAAGTAGTGCACTATATAGGGAATAGGGTGTGATTTTAGACACGATCTATGACTAGTGTAGGAGTAGAAAGACACTCACCTGTTTCATGGGTATGGCCCTTCCACTGCCTATGCTATCTGTTTTACTGTCAGTGGTCTTTGCCTGTTCACTGTTGGCTTTCCGTGACTGCAAGGAAACAAGAGAGTCAGTCGGTCACTGGAAAAAACATGGAGGGGGAAGATGGGGAGATGGGAGTTGAGTAAGGTGCATGTATCAAGATGAGCATGGGGGTCAGAGGTAAGAATGTTTGGAGGTTGGGGTGTGTGGGAAGTGTGTGTGTGTGTGTGGAGAGCGGTTGGGAGGCGAACTCAACATCGCAAAACAAAATTCTCAACAACAAAAAAGCTTGGAAAATAAACAAACAAGCAGACCAGCGTAACATATAGCGGTAACATTGACATGCGTGCAGTAATAAAAAAAGACCAAACCAGAACAGACCAGACCAGACACTGAGGAAACATCTCAACACATAATAGGTAGTAGACCAAAAGACGACCACACATTGAGTCATGACTCAGTCCTGTAAACCTGTGGGAGATCCATCCCTCTGTTAGGCCCACAGTGGACCCTTCCAGATCAGAGAGGAACACCCCTCTCTCAGGCCCACAGTGGGCCTTTCTAGGTTAGTCCAAATCAAGTTTTAAGGCCCAGCTGGGCCGTTTTGCATAGATACATTGACAAGTCAAGTTGAAATGCAATAAAAAGGAGAAAAGGCAGGTTAGAGGGAAAGAAGGTTATCATATAGGAGTTTCATATAGCGTTTCCTATCAAATTCCTCTGAAATTCCGATTGGAACACCAGGAGGGAAAATACATTTCAAGTCATTCACAGTGTTAGGATTAGAAGTACAGCTGCGTTATAAACAACAGTGGAACACATCAGTGAACAGGTGCAGCAGCACATTTCACCAACACCGGCTGCATACACATTACATTTCAAATTACAGACTGTGGAGGGGAAAATAGTTGAGCAGTGAACATACAGTATTACCCCAGTTTCTGACAAAACACAGTACTTGTACACAGAATATCCCCAAAGCACGGACTAACAGGTGAAATACAGGAAATGTCACTCATAACCAACAGACAAAACTGTTATGGTCTCACTCAGAACAGGATGAAGGGATGCCCAATCAATCGCCAATGGAGAGAGGTAGAGTCTGAGTTCAAGTAAACCAACTCTGGTTTATAATTTTCAACATTTTATTTTTTATTCTGATTATTTTTGTTTCTATACAGACACCATACAAATCAAGTCACAGGTTTCACTCCCAAATAAGATCAACAGAATGAGCCAAACATTGCAGTTCCCACAAAATATAGGATGGACAATAAAGGCATTATTTTTTATATATATTTCATATATGTATATAATATACTTTCTATAGAGTACCATTGTAAATAAAATACAATACAAGATATACAGAAGTCTTATATTTGTCCATTTGTAAATGATATAAAAGCGATTATGGAATAAGGTCATAATCTTCATACCAAACCCAAATTGAAATGAATGACTACAAAAATTAATAAAGTAAATAAATATCAATAATAAAGGATGGAGAAATTGATATTTCCAAATCATAGTCAAATTAAATAAATAGACACTACATTCATACAAGTCAGTGCAATCCAATTTCCATTAGTTATTCATTATTCTGTATGATACCACTTGTCCCTGACACCCTACTCTAATTTTTATGAAGGCCTTCATAAAACTACCCAACATCACCTAACATTGCCTTATTTAAGTTTGCCACATATTTAAGTCCATTCAAGACTTTCCCTGAAAAGAAAGAGAAATGAAAGAAAAAACAATGAAAACAAAGAGGGAGTAAACAACTGAATGTACTTGGCACCTCTAGTCCTTGAGTCCTTGTTTTATGGCAAAAGGCAGTGTGATGTCATGTAAGGGGGCCGTGTCCTTTTGAGTGGTTGAATTATAATTCCAAGCATGACTTGACTGTACTGTACACAGACTGTTTGTAAGGGTGTGAAGCAAGGTGGGCTAGAAGGACGTGGGGGGGGAGGGGGGGCATTTCCAGCAGAGAAGAGTTCCTACAGTCTGTCACACTCCAGAGTGTGAATTTGACCATTTTTACTTAGAGCACGAACTGACTCCCAAATCTACTCAGCAACTTCCAATGTTACTTGTTGCTTTTTTTGTCACAAAGTTCTATGGTTTCCATAGTGCACCTCCCGAGGGAACAATTAAGCAAAGGGGGCACTAGGGTAAAGCAGCAAACCCGCTCTAGTCCCCAGTCATTTCTCCTCCCTATTGGGTATGACAGGCCAGAGGGACAACTCGTTGGGGTGAAATGTGCTTTTTTGATAGCACAGCGCTCTTAATGAGGAAGGAGTTGTAAAGCCCTTTTTGTCGAAGAAAGGTTGGAAAATTAGCACAAATCTGCAAATATCGAAGAAGAAAAAAAAACATTCCAGGCGGTTATTTTTTTGTTTCTTTTAGAGTGGACATCCAGTAAAAAGTACAAAAGGAACTAAAATAGCTGACAATTATTCATGGGAGTTGATGGTATGGGGTTTAGATGTGGCCAAAAGAAGTAACACAAAAATATGCAAAAAGGTATTTGTCATGGTGGTGCTTTTGAACATAGCGAAAGAACAAAAATGCCTCAAACACCTCAGAAAATATATGAGATATGCCAAAACCTATTGATGTGGTTGCTAAACCATGGAAGCGCTAGGAAATAATTTATGTGAACTCAGCTGACACCTAGTGGCCATTACTAGTCATGAAAGAAGTGGGCGGAGGGTGGTGATAATGGCTGGTGAGACTGAATGACCGGTGATGAAGACATGGTGGATAAACCAACGTCTTTATAAGTAAAGCTTTTAGGACCTTTGACAAATAAAAGCTCCAAAAGAGGCCGATTCCCCAGTCAGTTTGCAATGCACTATATAAAGCTTAATAATTTGTTTTATCAAGGTAGCCTCAGCTAATTTAAATATTCCGATGGTGCCCAGTGCTCACTAAATCTATAGTCAGTAACCTAAATCAACTATATTCATATATCTAATTATAGTTCAACATGAGTTGGTGGCAATAGCCTACACCCCCAAAAAATTTAGCTTTTTAGATTAGGCTACTTCAAAGCACTTCAGACACCCCAAATCTGATTAGAGAGCATGCCATATAATCAGTGTGCACTGGGATCCAGAGTAGTTTATGTAGTGACTGTTAGTATTCTGACTTTTTCCCTCAGTGACCTTTGACTACGCATGTAGAACAGTAATAAATTGTGCTTTATAATGTATCATACAGCCAATACACTGTCATATCTAAACTGAAATATATCAAACAGAAAACATATTGGGAGAATGGGCCTGGCATATTCTAACTAGCAATACTGTGAGTACAACACCTTGTGGTTTTATGAATATGACCGAAAAGTTAGCCACAGTGTTGTTTCTAATTAGTTTGAGTGTGCTTTTGAAAGGTCTATCTATCTGATCCCACAAAACCCCTTAAGAAAAGGAAAGCGAAACCAAAAGGGTTGGGAGAGCAATAGATACTACTGTGTTGTATAATCTATCAAAATAACCCACGACATTAAGGCTTCTTCTCTATCCTGACTACAACTCTCCAACTGAATAAAAAACGGTTAGGGATCACAACTACCCACTACTATGATTAGAAGAGATAGCAAGTCAGTATTATAACACTTGCAATGCTAACTTTTTGTGGCCAGAGAGAGAGATGTTCAGGACTCCTCTATTGTGTTCGGCACGTTAATAATTCTGTTTCCTCAAGAGGTCCTCCAAACTGAGATTGATGAAAAAGCAAAGTGAGAACAAATAGTCTTATAGTGGATGCTGCTTGGTAAACAAAACTTTAATTTTTCTCTTGTATTGTAAAACTGGCAAAAATCCTTCCTCTCCTTGGCCCACGCTGTGCTCTTGAAGTGTCATTTGGGAAATGGAGTCGTCGTCGACCCCCCACACCCTTTGTTTCTCCCCCCTCCAACCATCTTCTGCCCCTCCCTGTCCCTCCCGACCCCTGGCTGGCCGCTCCTCAGAAGGTCATGAGCTGAAACTCCCGCTCAGCCTGCCAGTCGGGCACCCACACGGGATAGGTGGCATGCTTGGGCATCTCCATGATGCGGACGGGCAGAGGCTCATGTCTCTGGTGAACAGGGTTAGTCACTACCTAGCAGGGGGAGGGAGAAGACAAGGGGAGCTACTAACTGACAGACAATCTGCACTGCTCTGATGCCCAGAGCCCCGCAATGGCTACCACAGTAGCTGGAGTAGGGGGAGATGGGAGAGGTTAGAGGAAGTGAGGGGGCTGGGGTTAGAAGGGAGAGGTAGAGGTACAAAAAAGCGAACCTGGGGAAGGGATGGAGGTATGTTGGAGCAGGAGAGGCTGGGGTAGAGGTAAGAGAAAGGGAGGGATAGAAGGGAAGGGATGGAGCTAGGGAAGCTGAGGAAAGTACAGCGGTTAGTGCAAGGGTCTCAAAGGTAGGGAAGGTTAGAGCTGCGCAACGGGATTGTATAAGGGCAATTCAGGTAGAAGCTAGAATAAGGATAGAGGTTTAACTACGGCTCTCAGAAGTATGGGTAATTGGAAGAGGGTTGAGCAGGGCAAGCTGTGGTAAGTACACTGATTAGGAGCCAGAGGACAAAGGTAAGAGCTGGGATATCTGGGGTAAGGGCAAAGGTTAGAAAAGGGATATCTAGAGTAAGGTAGGGAAGGAGGGGGGAGCGAGGGAGAGCATGCATTATCTGACTCTGTAGTGACTGAAATGGTTATGGTCTGTCCCTGACTTTTAGTTTAGTGTGGCTGGGTAGGGGGGAAGTTGCATTGCTGTCTTTGGTGGGGTGTAGCCTTGCCTCACCCTTTCTCTCCCCCAATAGGGAGTCACTGCAAAGAAAGGATCTAGTAAAAATAAGAGGGGTAGGGAGGAAGGCCAAAGATTGAGACAGAGGGGCCAGGAGGAGGGGATAAGTGAAAGATGAGTAACTCATGCGCATTTACTTTCAATTGGAAAGGAAAGGGAAATGTTACCAACATAAAAAAGGTTTTAAAAAGCTTAGATATTTTTCCACAGTGCTTCTAGCTTTGATATTTGCTTTAAAATAAGAAAAAAAGAAAAAGAAATGAAGCATTTTTTTCATAGTATGGGTTCAAAATACAACCCAGGGGGCAACCAGCAACTGTTATCCTTATCATTTTTTTCTCCTTTGCCCATTTTTGTTGCTTGTATAAGGAGTAAACCAGGAAGGCTTTTTGTGCCTGTATCTGATACAGCCAGGAAGAGGGCGGCTTTGTCTTTGTCTCCCTCTGATGGACAGTGTGTGTGCGCGGTACTGCGCCCTCTAGTAGTGCGAGTGGGTGTTGCTCTGCATCAGCTGCCGCATACTTACTGTGAAGATGTTGGAGCGGCGCTTGGACTGCTTGCGGATGGGTGTGGGCGTGTTGGAGGCGGCGATGGTCTCAATGCGCATCTCCCTCTGGCTGATGCTGGGAGTGGAGGGCACAGAGGAGGAGTAGTCGCTAAACGCACCCCCGCCATTCGCCGCCTGGAAGAGGAGGGACGAAGATGGAGAGAGCGGGAGAGGGAGAGGGAGAGGGAGAGGGAGAGGGAGAGAGAACAAACTAGTCAGTTAAAGAAGGTAGGATCTGGGAAAGCTGAATCATAATATATAGTTTATGTAGGCTACTGTACGCCCTGTATTTTCAGTAGTGTCCAGCCTACGTCTTGCTGCATGTACCAATTGCACAGAAGAAGCTCATCGTTTTTCCTGACCACGTAACCTGACAAGTAATATCCTAAAACTAGGGCCCTGAGTTTTCCCTGGTCAGGTCATGTGGTCAGGAAAAACTCCTGGCCCTAGTTAGAAATATTCTGGCAGGGGGTGTGGCCTCACCTGGTTAATATGCACAGAGGGGATGGATGCGTTGGGGACTGATGAGTGGCTAGGCGAGTTGGGAAGGGACTTGCACGGACCAATAGACAGCTGCTGCTTTTTCCTCAGAGCCACCACCTTCTGGGCGACTGGTGGGAGAGAAAGAGAGACAGAGGGTTAGGAATCAAACACAACAAGTGTCGACGACTCTGTTATGAATTACAATGACTTTCAGGATAAGTATATATCTTCACAATGTAAACTCTAATATCAACAAGTCCACTGATATTAACCACTTCAGAGCAATTCTCTTTTCAATCAGGTAATACGTTACATATGGAGAGATTAACCTTATACAGTTCTCCAGAGATACAAAGCATCTCCATTTCCAAGGGAAAATACTCCTGCCATATGTTGTTCAGAGAAATGAGCCTGTCTTAAGCCCAGGGAGATCTGTGGTGTGAATTTAACCAAATGAGCCTGTCTTGTGTAGTACAGAGGGACCTGATTGGCCATGCAGACAGCGTAGGCAGCCACCCATCACTTCGCTGTAGACTCCAGCAGGAGCGGGATCTGTTATTCTGCATGACGTGAATGAGGGCCGAGGGAGAGAGAAGAGTTTAAGTCTGTCTGACATCTGGGGAGTGTATTGGTATTGATGGCTAAAGTAGCATGGAAAAAATGGAATGGAGGAGCCGCTCGATCTCCAGACACCAAACACTTTCACGTCTTTTAATTATTTAAAAGCAAGCAATTAATACAGCTTGGAGACTGCAAGGCTCTGTGCGTCAACAAACAATGAAAGGAGAAAGTGAAAGCTGCGTTATGTATTCATAAAGTTTGGTAAAGAGAATGTTTGGGGACTGTTTAAAAGTTGTTGTTAAAAAGATGTCCTGAACCCAGCAGGGTATTGTACTGTGGTAATCAGGACAGGATGTTGTTGTGTTCAAATGAAGGTTGTCATAAGTTCAGAGATGTTTTCTCCTTGAACACACACTTTTCTCTCTCTTAAAGCAGACATACGTTTCTTCTTGGCTATTGGCACTGTGTTGAAAATAGTCATATCTTTCTCCCCATTATATATTTCTTACCAATAGCCTTTCCATTGACATCACATTCTCATTCAATATATAACATGAATGGCTCAAGCATCTACTAGGGAAGGTTGGATACTGGATAGCAGTAGAAACACTATGGGCGGACGTCGGCCTATACAATGGTACACTGTAGACCATTATATTGTAATCCTGATCGCAGGGATCCACAGGGTTCCACATTCTAGTCCCAGCCCAGCACTGACATATCTCCTTCAGCTTATCAAGGGGAGATTCATTAGTTAATTAATGCCTCAGCCCTTACCATCTTGGAAGACTCTCTCCACATTGAGGCCGTAGGTGGAGCAGGTCTCGTAGTAGGTGGAACGCTTCAGGTCGTTGGACAGCTTCCTGGCCCGCGAGTCATCGATCACTCTGGGGTTGGCAGCACTGATGGCATCTGGGGAAGGACAAAAAGCACCAACAACAATGTAATATTGTTCTGAGAAAATTCCATTTGGGGGATGATGTACAGTGCATTCGGAAAGTATTCAGACCCCTTGACTTTTCCACATTTTGTTACGTTACAGCCTTATTCTAAAATGGATTAAATTGTTTTTTTTGCCTCATCAATCTGCACACAATACCCCATAATGACAAAGTAAAAACATGTTGGTTTTTTTCAAATGTAATACAAATAAAAAAGTATTCAGACCCTTTACTCAGTACTTTGTTGAAGCACATTGGCAGCAATTACAGCCTTGAGTCTTCTTGGGTATGACGCTACAAGCTTGGCACACCTGTATTTGGGGAGTTTCTCCATTCTTCTCTGCAGATCCTCTCAAGCTCTATCAGGTTGGATGGGGAGCGTCGCTGCACAGCTATTTTCAGGACTCTCCAGAGATGTTCGATAGAGTTCAAGTCCGGGCTCTTGCTGGGCCACTCAAGGACATTCAGAGACTTGTTCACGAAGCCACTCCTGCGTTGTCTTGGCTGTGTGTTTAGGGTCGTTGTCCTGTTAGAAGGTGAACCTTCACCCCAGTCTGAGGTCCTGAGCGCTCTGGAGCAGGTTTTCATCAAGGATCTCTGTACTTTGCGCTGTTCATCTTTTCCTCGATCCTCACTAGTCTCCCAGTCCCTGCCGCTGAAAAACATCCCCACGGCATGATGCTGCCACCACCATGCTTCACCGTAGGGATGGTGCCAGGTTTCCACCAGACGTGACGTTTGGCATTCAGGCCAAAGAGTTCAATCTTGGTTTCATCAGACCAGAGAATCTTGTTTCTCATGGTCTGAGAGTCCTTTAGGTACCTTTTGGCAAACTCCAAGTGGGCTGTTATGTGCCTTTTACTGAGGAGTGGCTTCCGTCTGGCCACTCTACCATGAAGGCCTGATTGGTGGAGTGCTGCAGAGATGGTTGTCCTTCTGGAAGGTTCTCCCATCTCCACAGAGGAACTCTGTCAGAGTGACCATTGGGTTCTTGGTCACCTCCCTGACCAAGGCCCTTCTCGCCCGATTGCTCAGTTTGGCCAGGAGACCAGCTCTAGGAAGAGTCTTGGTGGTTCCAAACATCTTCCATTTAAGAATGGAGGAGGCCACTGTGTTCTTGGGGCCCTTCAATGCTGCAGAAATGTTTTGGTACCCTTCCCCAGATCTGTGCCTCGACACAATCCTGTATCGGAGCTCTACGGGCAACTCCTTTGAACTCATGGCTCGGTTTTTGCTATGACATGCACTGTCAACTGTGGGACCTTATATAGATAGGTGTGTGCCTTTCCAAATCATGTCCAATCCAATTGAACTTACCACAAGTGGACTCCAATCAAGTTGTAAAAACATATCAAGGATGATCAATGGAAACAAAATGCACCTTAGCTCAATTTCGACCCTCAAAGGGTCTGAATACTTATATAAATAAGGCATCTGTTTTTAATTTGTAATACATTTGCAAAATATTCTCAAAACCAGTTTTTGCTTCGTCATTATGGGGTATTGTGTGTAGATTGATGAGGAAAAAATTAAATTTAATCCATTTTGGAATAAGGCTGTAACGTAACAAAATGTGGAAAAAGTCAAGGGGTCTGAATACTTTCCAAATGCACTGTGTGTGAAAATCCACACTAGTCTCAAGTCTATGCTAAAACTAAGGCCCAGAGTTCTTCCTGGTCAGGGCACAAAGTCAGGGTGAGGAAAAACTCACAGTCTACTTACATCTTTATGTCTATATTTGTCAGGTGTATGGTAAGAACTGGCTACCTCTAACCCACAAACTACCACTATTGCCTAATATCTATGGGATGGAGCTAACAATCCAAATAAGGGACTTGCTAGTTAAAATCAAAGTTCAAAATAAATACCTTGTGTCCCGACCAGGACCATGGGGACCTCTGCTGTGTTCCTGTAGCTAGACAGACGCAGGAAGTAGTTGTAGACCGTCTGGAAACTGATCTCATCCTCCAGACTGAAGACAAAAACCACAGCGTCTACCCACGCTGCAAACTGGAGGGGACACACAGACAGAACACAGCAACAGGTTTGAGAGGATTCAACACATAAAAAACCACCAACATACTGAATGTGTGTGTGTGTGTGTGTGTGTGTGTGTGTGTGTGTGTGTGTGTGTGTGTGTGTGTGTGTGTGTGTGTGTGTGTGTGTGTTTGTGCGTGTGTGTGTGTGCGTGCGTGCGTATTTGGGTGGGTGGCACTGTCTGGATCTGGGAGGACCTGAGTGTGTGGCCAAGGGGGATCGGGTAACCGGAGCGGCTTCACTTGTTTATTTATTTTTCATGTAAAAGAGAGAACCAGTTTGTGAGAATAGAAGAGATATAGGTGTTTATAATGAGGTCTTTCACACTAAAATAAATCTAGCCCTACTGAGTTGTTCACATAAAAATGAATTGCAATCAATTAATCATGGAGAACCAGAACCACCTGAAACATAATTATATGATAAATCCACTGATTGTTTTTTGAATTAATAACCACAGCAATTTAATGTCAACGTAATAAACAAGTGAACCTTAATGAATAAAGTTCACCTTTGTAACAGCCTTGAAATATGCATTACTCTGTCCGACTCATTATTATTATTATTATTATTATTATTATTATTATTATTATTATTATGCTGAGCGGCTCATAATAATGACCGGAACGGCAAAAATGGAATGGCATCAAACACTTGAAAACCATGTGTTTGATTAATTTGATACCATACCACAGATTCCGCTCCAGCCATTACCACGAGCCCGTCCTCCCCAATTAAGGTGCCACCAACCTCCTGTGCATGCAAAACAATTCCCATTTTATATTTTGATGGGAGTGGCTTCAGTTCCATATTTGTGCAGGAGAGGGCAGTGTAGCAACATCATTGTAATGACAGGGCCTGTGTTATTGTAATGCCTGTGTCACCAGTTACTAGGGGGAATATCAATGAAATCTCAAATATGGCTATTACAACCCTGAGTCCCATGTTATCGGAAGGTGGAACCTGTTTTCCCCTGCACCATTCCACAAACCTAATCTCTGAGTGCATCACCAGGGAGAGAAGAAAGGAAGAGGTTTCCCTTGGGCAGCAGAATAAGGTAATCATAATCACAATTGCTTCTGAGAAAGTGGTTAAGGAGGAGAGAGAGCCCAAGCGCTAACAGTGTAACAACCTTCGCCTCCACCTCCTCCCTCCATTTAGTCATTCAGCAGCATTCATATCTATGGAATGAATCAGACCTGGGTTTGAATACTATTTGAAATAATTTAAAATACTGTATCTGTGCTAGAATAGAATAGTCACAAAAGAACAAACCCCGCCCACCTGGCACTCCAGGCAGGTAAACACCATAAAAACTCCATAAAGCAAACACTAAACATATTTTGGAAGATTTCAAATAGTATTTGATCCCAGGTCTAGAAACGATGGGGAGATCGAGCTTTCAGTTCAGAGTCACAGCTTCAGCTGAGCCTCCATTGAGTGGGAATGTAATGAAGGCCTTTAATTATGCTGCGCTAATTACTCCCAGCTAGGAACAGAGCTACAGTCATTTCCATTCCCATCTCTGGGACTGGGAGCAACATTAGCATAATGCTAGCATAACTCTGCCTGTGAGCCAACCTTGCTAAGCCAGGCAGGGCAGGTATCAATGACTGTTTCATCATCACAAATACCCAATGGAGGGGTTGGAGCGCCAGGATGCTTTCACTCCAAGGCCTCTCCATAGAGATTCCAAAAAATAAGAAAATGAGGCCTCCAGAGAGAGACAGACATGAAATGGCTCAGCCAAGAGCATCACCACACCATGTTTTCCCTAATTACTGAATGAGTACCTGGCATAGAGGCACATTTTATGGTGAAGGCAGATATATGTGCTCCTGTACCCTCCTCCATACCAATGAGAGCTGTGACGTCGTCATACAGACTAATTGTTAGTCAAACATTGCTTGCTAACCTAAATATGCTATCGCTGGTCCTACCAGACATTGTTCTTTGTATCATATAAAGAACAAACGCTATAGTCTGGTAACCATATTTATTTTAGAAATGTTTAGCTTCGTATTTCATTGGTTTGGTAACGCCAACCTAGCTTCGCGAGCCAGCCGGATTTCTCAAACTCAAAGCCAATTTATGCTTGATTCGAATGTGGTCCGAGGCTCCATATGGAGGGTGTGACGCAATTGCGGAGCCTCCAGATGCACGCAGAGGCCAAATTGAGCTCCTTACCGCATCGCCGTGCGCCTACCAAATTTAGTAACAATGTGGAGGGCTCCATATAGCTCCGCATTGACATTATTGGTTGACGTTAGGTGAGGGCGGGAGGTCCTGTATAAAACACAAACTCACTTCCTTGACAACTTCCTTCACAACAGCTCTGCGCTGCTCCTCGAAGCGCAAGAAGTATGAATGCCCTGACTTCTGCAGAGGCCGTATCACCATAAATGCTGCATGGCCAATGCAGACTGTCAGATTGACCATGCAGCACATTTCACATGAATAATTTGCTGTACGGTAGCAGTCATCAGTCTGGTAATACGAAGCTAACGCCAACATGTTCTACTCAAGGGCAAGGGTTCTGGTCTAGAAGCACGGTTTCGACTGCTCCTATAGTCTTGCTTCGGTAATGCAGTTTAACTGATGCCTGGCCCAGAAAGTCAAATTCCATAGACTGCCACAACGAGAAAAATCCTAATAAGACACTTTAGTCATCACCTTTGTGCACAAAACATCCATTGAATGATTCAAATAATTGTAACTCAGTCGAAAATATTAACATTTTATTTTCATCCAATGTCTGCCATGGTTTTGGATGACGTGATGACGTTGTTGATGCTCCCTGTGCACACTGAGTGCTGGTGCGCATGTGATGTTGGTCCGTGTAAACCGGATGCAACCCGGATATAGACAGTCCATGAATTGGCGTATACGAACACGAGTAGATTACCTTGAAAACAACGGTCGGACATCTTGAACGCAGTCTCCAGTTCTTTCTACCTCAGTGGTTCTGCTCACCAGTGCTGTGAACTGGCTCCTCCTCCTAGTAGGTGAGCGCATCGGGAAGTTCCCACCTTTAAATGCACAGGTGGCTCGCCTCTGTTATAGCAATCTGGTGCCCGACGGCACAGTCGATGACGGGGCACGCAACCATTGGTTGATGCATGCAATGTCTGAGCAGGGGAACGCGACCGTTGTGTTATTGAGTTAACATGTTGTTACAGTTTATACTCAAATGTGTGAGTTTATGGGCGTTTTGCTCTGTGTTTAAGGTGCATTTGCCTTTGTACTCCTGTTAAGTTATTGCAGTATTGGCCAATTAAGTTCATTGTTTTTCAACCAAGTATTTTTGCCAATTCATTTTCATTATCTGCATATTTTATGTATAAACACTCCCACTGGATCTAGTTTTCCCTCCATCACCTGCACTGTAAATAAATACCACATATTTTCTTCCTTGATCAAATGACTCTGACTCAACTGTTGCTGCTCCATACCAACTAGGTTATTGGGTCCTCTAGCTTAACAAGAGTGTTTGCCTCTTTTGTCTTTCCATTATAAAATGGCTTTTAGCTAGATTTAGTTGTTGGTAAGTGCTCAGGCACAATGACTTGGTAAAAAGCACTGTGAAGCACTGCTGAGAATGGGAGTGCTGTGCAGCATCGAAATGAATCCCCAACAGAGAAGTGTTTATTAATTCCTGTCTGGTTATTGTGGAGGAGATCTTGCAGAGTTTAAGTGGTATTAATTGGCTGTGCTGAGGCATGCAGGATTAGAAAGCAAGCTGAGCGTACGTACTTGCAGCTCCGGGGGGCCTCCCTCGTCTCTGATCAGCAGCAGGTAGCTCTGTCCATCAACCACGATCTCCTTCTTGAACCGACCACCTGAGGAAGAGGAGAGAAATGTCAGGGTGACTTATTTGGTGGTGCATGGCCTAGAATCATGCTTCATCATTATTAATACAGCCAATGTGAATTGATCTACTTTACCCTGCTTATTGAAGGGGTTGGCAAAATGAAGGTAGAGGGCTAAACTCAGGCCTAAAGTGGTGTAAAGCACTTGCTACTCTACTAATTGTCACTGACAACATGTTTGGTTCTGCTACAGCTAAATCACCAAAATTCAATATTAATACCAATATTTTTCACCAACACACACCAGTAGGCCTAGGCATGAGTCAGATTTAGGCCTTCCCATAGATTACTTTCCATTCTGATAAGGTTTTGATGATAGTTTGGAGACATCCATCCTGCATGTGATTGTGAATAGACTGTGGTTTGATTTGGCCCCGCTGTCTCAATGAAAAATCAGAAGCTGGGTGAGGAAACAGGGTCTCCAGAGTCAATTACCAGACAGGGAAATTGCCATTTAGCATGTCTAAATGCACACAGCTGCTGAGAAAACCTGCTCCACTACACCGTCACAGAGCACTGCCACAAGCCGTAGACCCAGCCCGAACCCCCACCTAAATTCACTACATAACCACCAGCTAGCCTTGCTTAGAGATCCGTCTCCATCGCTGATTCAGAACTCCATGAGATATAAGTTAGCATGCTAGTGTATTAGCCAGCACAGCAGACAGACAATGTATTTTGGAATTCTGTAAGGAAGTGATAAGGCATGGACGTAGCCCTAGAATGGACGTAGCCCGAAGCCTGAGATAGAGAGAGGGAAGGAGAGGATGGAAGATAATAGAAGAAAATAGAGAAGTTTTAATCTAAAGTTGGTGTAGTTCATGGCCACAAGATAGTGGAGACTAGAGACGCTATACAGTAGAATTAGCTTCTATAGTCAGCCTTGACTTTTTCCCCCTCATCTCTTTGAATGCATGTTCGTATTCCTTGCCTCTGGCAAGGTGGGCTGCAGATAAAATATACAGACCGATGGGAATACCTCGCACTAAATTGGATTTTGCATAACATTGGAATAGTTTGAGATCCTGCAGAGATTTAAAATATTAAAGGGAGAAAGTTGGGGAGCTAGGCAAAATAAAACCTTGCTTTTTCGAATGCAGAATATCTGCTTCAAGCCGTCTCAAACAATATTGAATAATGTACGACTGCATGAAAGGTGTAAGAGTGGGCATATTAACATATATCAAAAGGAGTATACTGAGGGTGAAAAACTACAGACATAAATGAAATATCTACCGCTGCGGCAACACCAGATATTTCATAATCCGCCGTGTTATCTGTTACAGCATTATGTAATAAGAGGGAGAGAATATGGGGAGTTCATAACAGTTTCACAACTGAATTTGAACTTTCTAGCTGACACTTTGTTTGTGCAGATCCCACCTTTGCAAAAGAGCAAGCGAGGTCACAGCGACTGGCTCTGCCTGCAGTCTTCAAGGGCTAGGTAGGCAGTGTTCTAGCTAGCGCCAACATGCAATACAGATCCACTTGAGCCACACTTGCTCCCATTAAGTTCACTTTAGCCCATTTGGCGAAGGGGGATTCTCCCCGACATCAGTTGAGTTGTGTAATATCCAAAGAGAGAGACTCACAGAAGCTAAGCCAACTTTCCTCCACTGAAGTAGCAGAGGTCTGAGATTGGAGCACTGATCGGACTGATGAGTCTCCATATGCCAGGAAATTCCCATTTAGAGGAAATGTCAGAAAAGTGATACCCATAGTAATACCCAGTATAGTCATATCTTATGAGAAAATGAATGTATCTGGATCAAAGGGTCAGACTTAGAGGAAATTTGAAATGATTCTGGAGGAGGTAAATGGAATAGGTCGGCTGCACATGAAATGATAAGAAGCCCTTGAAAATGGTATAATGAGAGTGTTATACCAAATAACATCTTCTGTTTCCATGGTATGAAATGGATGTGCATTTAAGTAAAGACCTACATTTAGATTACATAACATCAACGTCATCCTGGCAGTGTCTGTGACTGTTCACAGGCAAGCATTGACAACATATCCTGAGGTCGGAGGAGAAACCATCCGTACTGTGGAACGTCTGTTGAATCTCAGTGCCAAACTAATTAAGCAAAACTACAGTAATTGTAGAGCAATAACGAGAGACACTCAATCTGTATTAGGGTAGGCAAGCAATTAATGTATAATACTTTTGCCTGGACGTGGCTAATGAATAGAGTGTTTATAGCTTTTCTATCAACATACAGATGAGTCTAACACACACACACACACAGGTTTTGAGATGGTAGCTAAAATTGTGGGCAGGCAGTAGGCAATAGGCATATCCAGCTCTAGAATGGAATGCATATGCTCAGAGACCTTGACACGGAGCCACAATTCAAACAGAGCCAGATCCGATGTTGCCATGGCAACACCTCCCTCCCGTCCCGATACTACCTTTTTTCAGATATCACAGCAACTAGCAACATAGTAGAATAAAACACTGTAAAGTAGAGCTGCTGGGTGAATGAATGGCACGGACCAAACAGAAAACACTAGTACTACTACCACCAACTCTTCTTAGAAGCGAGGTAGCCTCTTTCAAATCTACAGAGGAGGGATAGTTTCTAACTCTACCCACATGTACATATTACCTCAATTACATCGACTAACCGGTGCCCAGCACATTGACTCTGTACCGGTACCCCCTGTATATAGCCTCCCTACTGTTCTTTTATTTTACTGCTGCTCTTTAATTATTTGCTATTTTTATTTTTTACTTATCTATTTTTTACTTAACACTTCTTTTTTCTTCTTCTTAAAACTGCATAGTTGGTTAAGGTCTACACTTCACTGTAAGGTCTACACCGGTTGTATTCGGTGCATGTGGCAAATAACATTTGATTTGATTTTATTCGTCTGGGCTAAGCAATGTGCTAGGAATGAGACTAAAAGGAGACCCTTTACCACCTGTTAATGATGGGAGACGGAGCAGTATGTTGTATCACGGCAATGATGCAGTGATCTGTATAAAATGAAGAAACAACATGTTTCCAGAATTACCAAAACCAGCACTCAGGTTTTTGCATTCCAGCATTTTTGTCATTGATATCTCTAGGCCTAATTAAGCATTCAGGATTGTTTCTTTCCTTTAGTGAAGCAGCATCTTAATGCCAGGAACTCATTATGCGCTTCATGTCTCATCATCCTCTGTATACAGTAATTACACAAAAACAGACACTACAAACCATCCAAACCCCGTCCAAGATTGTCATTTGACTCTGGTTTGCCAACATCTTTGCGGGTTCGGACAGCCTTCGCTTCTGATTTCCGCCTGATAATCAAAATGGAGAATTCTTCAGTTTTGATTCTGTGAAGCCACAGTGGAATGTTTGGGAATGGGCTCCAACTGTAGAAATAAACACAACCCTCTCGTTCATAGCTTCACAGCTCCCTAAGCAGAAACTGTTCATGTTCATGACAGCAACTATAATCCCCTTTCCCTCTGAAATGAAGGGTTATAGTAGGATTTAGTGCTTTAAGCCCAGGTCTTAGTTTTACCTTGATGTGTTTGGGAATTATCATTCTAACGCAGCAGCCCTCTCTCTTTCATAGACAATGATTTGCTCAAGCTGTCATTAATTTATACTAACAGATAAAAAGCCAATTATCTCCAACTCATCTCTCTCCACATCCTTGGGTTTGAGATAAAATTGGACACTGCGTCGACTGATACAAAACAATAACAACAACAGAAAATACACCAACACACCTTACCGTTAATGATAAGCGAAGATAATGCAGGTTTCTCTTTTCTCTCCATACACCATGTGGAAAACACTCAAACTAACTGCTAATTATGAATTGAGTTTGTATACAGCTTACTGTAAACATCAAGCCCAGCCCTGTCTTTGTACTTTGTCCGTATCTATCCCCAGCTAGAATAACATCAACCAAAATACAGATTGTCTTGCCAATTGATCATTCCAGGTGGTATTTCAACAGGTTTCGGACAGCCAATAATCTGGTAAAACCTTAAAATAACTTTATAAGCCTTTATGAATTATTATAAAGATCTCAAATGACATTTACATTTATGACGCAGCAGGGCCAGTAGATGGACTAGATTAGCGAGATACCATCACAGCTATAAGAAGGAACAGACAGCTCTGCCTCAAGTGATGCGTTCATGTGTTGACTGACAAGTTGAAAACCTTTTAGCTTTTTTGAACATGTGACGGCTCTCTCCTCCCTCAGGATTTAAGCAGCAGGGTCTGTCTCTTACCTTCAGGGGACTCCTCCTGCACGTACGTGCCTGTCAGGTACCGGTGGACCAGGGCCGACTTCCCGCTCGACAGATTACCCACAATACCCTGCAGAAACAACAACATGGTCACATGACACCACACTCACACGTAGTTCATTCCAGGACATGTATGTTGTATGGAAGGTTACACCGCCAATCATAGCCAGAGCCTCTGCAGCTTGACCTGTATACAAATTATGATTGGTGAAACAGCAAGACGGCAAAATACTAGTACTATTAAAAGTCTAGTAACACGACTAGTACTAGTAATAGTAAAATGTTCAGTTTGTAGCGGCAATATGTTGTAGATACGGTTACACTACTAACCAATGCCAAAGGCCTCAGCCTATGGACTTTCACATGAACAGATGGTGCTTATAGGGTAAAGGTAAGACACCAAGGGAACAGTACTGTATATGTTCAGCTAATGTTTTCCATACTCCCCCTGGTGGTTGTCTAGGCCAAGGCCCAAGCCCTGACTGCTGTTTTCCCCCAGGTGAAGCCTGACGGAGGGTGTGCTGGGGCTGGGACGCTCCCAGGCTGGGGTGGCTGATGATGCCAGGAAGTCTGGGGGAGAATAAAGGCTCCTCCAACACACCCTCATCCCTTCCTCCACCCCTCCACTCTTCCTTCATCCAATTCTTCTTTAGATCATTAGTGGGTGGTAAAGTCAGGTATGGTTTTAATTACAGGGGACTGTGTGTGTGGTGGGGGGAATAAACTACCTATCTTCTCCCTCATAATACTTATGGTCTTCATAAGGAGGAAGTTGGCTTTGGAAAGGACAATAAGTAGTAGTCTATCAAGAACTGAAGAATAACAAGCTAGGAGCTACTCATAACTGAAACTAACTACAAAAGGCGCAGGGATTGTGTTAGAACTGTAAAGCTTTGTTACCTGCTATGTCGTAAGCCCATCATTAATAAGTTCAGGAAGATGAAAGCAGATACTTTTTTAAAGGATCAGTCTGTGGTTCATTATCAAAGTCCAGGTTTGAATACGATGTTTTTAATGTGAAGTTTTGGGAAGACAGTACTACACAGTATCAGCTCATCTCCCCCATGAGTGCAATAGCATACATGTTGGAACGATAACATCTATCCATTCTATTGGGAAACATAACATATGAATGAACTACTTCTGTCCAATACTGCCATATGGAACTGTCGAAGAAATTGAAGTTCTGTCCCTTCTCTGACAGTCCTAGTCTTTTTCCTGCTGAATCCAGTATCAGTTCACTTAACCTCTGAAGTGTGTGGAGCTAATTAACACCTTATACTATATAAAGGACAATGAGCTCTATCAAATTTTCCATGGTTAGAAATCATGTTCTTCATAAAAGTTCCCCCATCTGATTTGTCTCAGATTCCCATAGGATCTTTCTGATGTGATGCACGACCCTTACCAATTCATAGAAGACCAAAATACTATGAATACTACAGTATTTGCCACTGGAACGGTGGAATGCGGCTTTGTGGTTATATCCCTATTGATTATGTGCGTGAAGCATTCCTTTCTTCCAGTGAGGATGTGAGCAGTGTGTGTGTGTGTGTGTGTGTGTGGCAGTGGTAAGAACTGTTGTGCCAGCAGGTGGATCAGACCCAGTAAGTGTCACTCGTCTACCCCAAAACTGTCACTCATCTCTTCGTCTGCTGCAAGCCACTCTGCGCTCCGCATCACCATGCCAACGCAATAAAAGCATCATTAATAATCACCCACAGTCTTGCTTGGTGCCAGGGAATATTCCAGCCAATTTCTGTACTCTACTCTCTCTCTCTCATGCAGAATGAGAATAAATGTTTTTGACATGCATAGAGCATGCACTGGCATTGACGTTTAAATCAATCCAATGCTAATGCTGAACTTATCTTCCTCTCGCAGTGCCAATGTCAGACGATTAATACGGGCTGAAGTTATGATGAATACTACTCACCACTTTGAGCTCTGGCACTGATCGACTCAATGTCCATTCTTGGCTGTTGACAAAAGAGTCTGGAAGAGAAAAAGAGAGAACAAACACCATTTAGTTAAGGTTAGTGAAGGGTAAAGCAGTGTGTTGATTCCCGATCACTATCACGTATCATCACAGTTTATTTCTTCATGTTCCGTTGAACCAAATACAAACATGCTCTGCTCTCCATCTCTCTGGCTCTTGACTCTTTGTCCTGACAATGCTTGTTGTTTGATGTTTGTTGCACCGAACATGTACTGTCTGTGGCTTGAAGGGAAGTGGTGCAATTGTGGTTTAAAAAGGGACCTCTGGCGCACGCAGGCACGCACAAGCAAGAACGCACACAACTAATTCAATATAATAGTGAGAGAAAACCAGACTTGTTCCAACATGTTCCTCTATTAATGGCAACACATATGGAAGGAACATTTGACTGGAAAATCACCATTTAAAAACTAAGTCTAGAAAACCATTCAAGAGAACAATTACAGCCTGGGCGAAAGTCAGTAGCATTGTTCAGGTCATAACCAAACACACATAGAACTTCTCCCTAAGGACGTTATAGTAAAAGAGAGTGTCAGGTGGGACCCAGTGTCTACACCAGGACAATGAACACCTACAACACCAAACAAGGCAGCATCATGTAAGTGCACATGTTTGGTGCAGCAACAATGTTTTCTCATCTTGCCCAAAGCAAACAAATGACATTGATCATCGAGAACAATCATCCAGAAAAATTACTTGAGGATAAACCCATGTTTCAATCACTGGAAAAGATAAACAGTTGAGATTGATCTAATTTAAAAAGCTCACAAACAGGGTTGTCAAACTATTTAATAATTTCTGGAAAATAAAGGTTTTATGATAAAAATTGTCATTTTATTGCATAGGTGTCTTAGCTGTGTACCAGTAGTTCAAACAGACAGCTTGGTGCATTCAACATGTCAATACCTCTCACAAATACAAGTAGTGATGAAGTAAATCTCTCCTCCACTTTGAGCCAGGAGAGATTGACATGCATATAATTAATGTTAGCCCTCTGTGTACATCTAAGGGCCAGCCGTGCTGCCCTGTTCTGAGCCAATTGCAATTTTCCTAAGTCCCTCTTTGTGGCACCTGACCACACGACTGAACAATAGTCCAGGTGCGACAAAACTAGAGCCTGTAGGACCTGCCTTGTTGTTAGTGCTGTTAAGAAGGCAGAGCAGCGCTTTATTATGGACAGATTTCTCCCAATCTTAGCTACTGTTGTATCAATATGTTTTGACCATGACAGTTTACAATCCAGGGTTACTCCAAGCAGTTTACAAGATTTAGTTGAGGTTTAGGGTTTAGTGAATGATTTGTACCAAATACAATGTTTTTAGTTTTTGAAATATTTAGGACTAACTTATTCCTTGCCACCCATTCTGAAACTAACTGCAGCTCTTTGTTAAGTGTTGCAGTCATTTCAGTCGCTGTAGTAGCTGACGTGTATAGTGTTGAGTCATCCGCATACAAAGCCAGTGGCATGTAGTTAGTAAAGATTGAAAAAAGTAAGGTGCCTAGATATCTGCCCTGGGGAATTCCTGATTCTATGGATAGGCTTCCATTAAAGAACACCCTCTGTGTTCTGTTAGACAGGTAATTCTTTATCCACAATATAGCAGGGGGTGTAAAGCCATAACATACGTTTTTCCAGCAGTAGGCTATGATCAATAATGTAAGAATCCGCACTGAAGTTTAACAAAACAGCCTCCACAATCTTTTTATCATCAATTTCTCTCAGCCAATCATCAGTCATTTGTGTAAGTGCTGTGCTTGTTGAATGTCCTTCCCTATAAGCATGATGAAAGTCTGTTGTCAATTTGTTTGCTGTAAAATACCATTGTATCTGGTCAAACACCATTTTTTCCAAAAGTTTACTAAGGGTTGGTAACAGGCTGATTGGTCAACTATTTGAGCCAGTAAAGGGGGCTTTACTATTCTTAGGTAGCATAATGACTTTTGCTTCTCTCCAGGCCTGAGGGCACACTCTTTCTAGTAGACTTAAATTGAAGATATGGCAAATAGGAGTGCTCTTGAATATAGGGTGGTTGTCATGTTTTGCTGACAAATGTACTAAAATGGGAATAAAATAGACATTTCAACTTTCAAAATGGTACCACAAAGATGTTTGGAGGTCCACACATCAGAGAATGTTAACTTGAATGGAAATATCTGTTGTTTTAAATTATACTGTCAATCCTTCATTCAACGGTAGGTGGACCGGCGGTCATCTTTGTGGTAGTAATTAGAAGTTACATTTCAATTCAATTTCAATTGTGTACCAGCTAAATTGCAGTGGTCTGAAGCGATATGTAATCCATAGAATGGACCTTTCTATGATTGAAATGACACCCATCCTGTATTCGAGAGCATATTGTGTCACAACCGATGGAGGGCACAAAACAAAAACCTCAGATCATGTGAAATAAGGTCTAAGCTACAACATATCTGAGTTTACACGTTTTCAGATTATTGACGTTAAAGGTTTAAAAATTACAATAGTTTGACAACACTGTTTGTAAGCTTTTAAATTATATCAAAGTCAACCGTTTATATTCTCCAGTGTTGAGGACATGGATGTCTCATTGTATGGTGGGTATGCAAAATGGGTCAACTTTGAGTACCTTTATCTCCTGAATGTCACTTTCTAACCACTTCTTCCATGGGCAAATATGTAAGGAAAGTTTTTTTTCATTCAAATGGATTTACTCTTGAAAATAATTTCCTGTATTGAAGTACCTATTTATAGGCATCTACGAAGTGCACTTTGCCATAAACAAAAGGTTTAATTATTTGAAAATCGGTTGTCCAATACATAAGTAGTCGTCTGTGTAAGTTGAGTATAAGGGCCTCTTACATGATAATTAAAACTTTTGCAGGATGTAGGATCAATTGTTGAAGAACATTGATTTTGTGTTCCTCCAAGGCTAATCGAAGCCATTCCATTAGACTTCATTTGTGCCCCTTTTTCCAATTAAGAAAGTAACGTTTTTTTCTTTCACAATATTCTTCCTTGACAATTTTTGTTTTAGAAGCAATAAGGTTTAACTAATACACTGACAATACTCCTGTATACAATAACAGGCTTCGTTGTTATGGTTATTTCACTTCATATCAAGGTTGAGGACTGCATCACCCGAGGTGGATTCAATTGGTTTTGCACAGAGTGGTTCTGAATAGCAGGCCTTGTGTTGCTAAACCCTCTCACTACCAGTTTGACATCTCCTTGAACATGTTAGAACATGCTCTTCAAGGCCGATTTATACCCTATGGAGACGGACCCTACGGAGCGTAGCGCAGTGTCGCAATGTCGTTTTTCCTCACAAAAGGGGCGGCTCCTTGTAGTGCACTCCGACGTTCAATGTACTCCAGTGCCTTATCATTCCTTGTGTAGCCGTGGAGGCAGTGTTGTGTAGGCAATGAAGCTCACTTGGTTCCTTGAATCTATAGGCTGAATCAAAGTAGCCTATTTTGCATTAATAAGCAATATAATCTCAGCGACTGTTCAAACAATAAATCTGATTATTTCACATGGCGATGTGGGAAGCTAGTCAACTTCAAAATCACTTAAACTTCAACATTACTGTTTTGGTTTAGCTTAGCATTAAATAAGAAGCCTATTTTGCATTGATAACCAAATATAATCTCAGCGACTTTTAAAACAATAACCCAAACATTGTAGCCTTATTAGAATCCTCCCAAAAGGTATTTTGTTTCGAAGTAACAACTACCTGATTGACAACCAAAAAACAGCCCCAAGCCATGTGCTTTTTCTCCCTTAGCAAAAATGATGGCATTCTATTTTTAGCTGATATGGGAGCGAATACATTCAAGCAGCATATTCAACTAGGATTATGTTGTAGGTTACACTGGAAAGTAAAGAATATTTGCTAGGGCAACCTTTAGGCTCTGCAGTTCTGACACTCTGCTTGAGTGAGTGAGGGAGTGTATTTCACAAGTGGTAGAGAGGAGTTTAAATGAGGTTGCCACTCATTTTGTCAAGATTCCTTAATTTTTTTTAAAATGATATAGACAAGAGGACGAATAAAAACACTGATTGGAGCTCTGTTATGCAACTCTTCAGCAACCTGTTATGAGAGCACACTGACTTGAACAGATTTGTCGTAAACTTCTTGAATCTCTTAAAGAGAGAGGGCCAAACACACAAAAGAAGACCCCAGAAATAAACAGGCTATCCAGTAGAATTAGGAGTCATCATACAAATGGGGCTCTATAGTGGTGTTGACCACTTAGAGTTAGGAGACTGGGGCCAGAATAGAACATTATGTTATTACTGACCGTAACACCACCACTCATGTTTTAAATAACTTTAAAAGGCATGAAACACAGGGCAGAAGAACAGAGGAGAAATAGAAGAAAAGTAGTGGTTATTCACTCAAAGCTTTACCTATCTATCTTTTATCAAACCATGTGACACATTGTTTGTGCTACACACGTGCTACATGCTAGGCATGTATGCTGTGGCTATCCAGATTGATGTAACATACAGGGTGGCAAAGACACTTGTCCTTAGCCGTTGCTCAAACAGCTAATAGAATTAATGTGTTCGCCATAAAAAATGAGCACCCCCATCGCTACCCAGAATGCCTATGGAAATAGAACAGAACGAGCCCCAACGTCAGTGAGGCACCCTCCATAGGACACCAGAGCCTTTGTTTGTGTGAAATGGAAAACTGCTACAGCTTGTTTGTCATGTTTTTTACCTCACTGCTCATGTCCACTCTAATAAAAATAACTATTCAATCCAAGGGCAGTGAGGTACGATTAGTACCCCCCTTATTGAGTTCTGAAAACAGAGGGAAGGAAAATGCGAGGAAAATACCACTCTGTTTGTGTGTGTGTGTGTGTGTGTGTGTGTGTGTGTGTGTTCAGTGGGGAATGAGCGGGGAGGACGACCATAAGGTCTAAACCTCCATGCCGCTCTGCGGCTAAGAGATTTTTCCCACCAGATAGAAATTAGAGAGTGTGAATTTAGCTTGGAATAAGTATTTTTACATCCTTCATTGGTAACCACATAGTGGGTTGTTACCCACTGCCATTGCCTCTGACTAGGCCTAGGGTATACTTACACCGAGCAGCAGCTCCATTGACATAATTGTTCCTGAATCATCTCCCTATCTTGTAACTGTTTTGGCTCTGCAGCCCAATTCACAAAGCTGTCAACTCAATGCTGCTACAGCTCTTATCTGTAGAGCTTTGTAGAGCTCTGAACAGCAGAATGTAATTTCACTAAGGGGATAGGTAAGTGACAAACATAATCACTAGTGATGCAGACAGAGAGGTGGATGCTTGCCGACCAATCTATCCCATTGTGTAGGGCTATAGGAAAGCTAAGCTTTCTGTTGGAATTCTCATTTAACCCGAGCTAGACAAATTAGATTTTTGACAAATAGTTCCTTGGGTTCAGTCTTAGCTGACTCGATTTAGTAGAATAAATTGCAATGAAAGTTAACTTCACGTCTAAGCTAACATTTTCTATAACCCCAACCCCACGTTAACAACATACCATAAACATGTTTCTGCACAAAGGAGGATCGCCCAAATGTCAATAGCCTCAGGAACTCTACTTTGACCTGTGCACTGATGCAGAAAGGCCTTCTTTAACCCCAGCCTTTATCTCTATTGTGCAATTCTGTCATCACCATAACATTAAAGCAGCAATCAGCAGTTGAAACAATAAGAAAGCATCCTCCCCGCCCCTGTTCCGGTAAAATGTTGAGGGATGGGGCTGGAGAAATGTAACCACTCTCAAATTCATAGACAGAGCTATGGATGCAAGGACTGACCATCCATGATATAAAAATTATAGTTTTAACCATGTTTTGAGGCTATATAGTGTTTGATTACATTTACTTTGTTTACAAACATTGGAGTAAAACAAGTTTATAATTTTGGATTCTGATGGGGTACAACAGTTGAACTAAGCTCATGAGCCATATATAAGTTATATTCTTCAAGAATCAATGGGTACATATCACTCATTTATAAATAACAAAAATTGATGTAGCAACTTCAGATTGCCCCTTTAAACACCCCTAACACATCATTTGTGAGTGGTCTCTTAGACTCCAGCATGTCAATGGGTTTTGATAACTTGATTCTGAGAAGCTATTTCCCCTGAGAGGTGAGTAGCAGCAGTGGTGTAGTTTGAAGCGACTTCTAGCGAAGCGCGAGTCTCAAGCGGTCCTGGGGAGCAGAAAAACGTAGCTGGGGATCTGTGTGGCAGCAGATGCTCAAATAAGGAGTCATATTCAAGTATTAACAGAGCCTCCATATCCCATCTCCTTCTCGACTGTCTCTGACTAACTCACTCAACCCATAACACTCATTCTCCCCACCACCACTCCTCTCCCAGCAGGTGGGTTTGCATTATCACACTGTCAGTGTTGTTTTGCTTGGGAGTGACGCATTCTGTTTGTCATAATGGTAAACCTAATCAGTAGTGAGGAGCTTGGCTCAGAAAAGGTCTGCTGAGGGAATTCAATAAATCAGATTCAAACTCAAAAAGAGCAGAAAGATAATATTTAGGGAAACGGAAATGTTGTTGGCCATGATTCACAGTGGCCGAACATTTTGTATGAGCAGAGTTCACTCCAGATTTAAGTTGACATTTTTCGTTTTTGCAGGTCCCCAGGACATCGGGAGACACAGTCAAAACCGTCCACTAGGGGCACAGTTTTTTTTTCTTTAAATGAGTTCCCAGAGTTGGGATTGAACCAATGATACAGTGCATTCGGAAAGCATTCAGACACCTTGACTTTTTCCACATTTTCTTACGTTACAGCCTTATTCTAAAATGGAATCAATTGTTTGTTTTTTTCACTCAATCTACACACAATATCCCATACTGCCAAAGCGAAAACAGGTTTTTATAAATGTTTGCACATTTATTAAACATAAAAAACAGATACCTTATTTACATAAGTATTCAGACCCTTTGCTATGAGACTTGAAATTGTAAATGTAAATTTCACTCTGACAGAGCTCCAGAGTTCCTCTGTGGAGATGGGAGAACCTTCCAGACGGACAACCAATTCAATTTAATTCAATTTAAGGGCTTTATTGGCATGGGAAACGTATGTTAACATTGCCAAAGCAAGTGAAGTAGATAGTAAACAAAAGTGAAATAAACAATAAATATTAACAGTAAACATTACACTCAGAAGTTCCAAAATAATAAAGACATTTCAAATGTCATATTATGTATATATACAGTGTTGTAACAATGTGCAAATAGTTAAAGTACAGATGGGAAAATAAATAAACATAAATATGGGTTGTATTTACAATGGTGTTTGTTCTTCACTGGTTGCCCTTTTCTTGTGGCAACAGGTCACAAATCTTGCAGCTGTGATGGCACACTGTCGTTTTTCACCCAGTAGATAAGGGAGTTGATCAAAATTGGGTTTGTTTTCGAATTCTTTGTGGATCGCTGTAATCTGAGGGAAATATGTGACTCTAATATGGTCATACATTTGGCAGGAGGTTAGGAAGTGCAGCTCAGTTTCCACCTCATTTTACATTTTAGTCATTTAGCAGACGCTCTTATCCAGAGCGACTTACAGTTAGCGATTACATTTATTTTTTATTTTTATACTGGCCCCCCGTGGGAATCGAACCCACAACCCTGGCGTTGCAAACGCCATGCTCTATCAACTGAGCTACATCCCTGCCGGCCATTCCCTCCCCTACCCTAGACGACGCTGGGCCAATTGTGCGCCGCCCATGAGTCTCCCGGTCGCGGCCGGCTGCGACAGAGCCTGGATTCGAACCAGGATCTCTAGTGGCACAGTTAGCACTGCGATGCAGTGCCTTAGACCACTGCACCACTCAGGAGTAGTATTTTGTGGGCAGTGTGCACATAGCCTGTCTTCTCTTGAGAGCCAGGTCTGCCTACGGCGGCCTTTCTCAATAGCAAGGCTATGCTCACTGAGTCTGTACATAGTCAAAGCTTTCCTTAAGTTTGGGTCAGTCACAGTGGTCAGGTATTCTGCCACTGTGTACTCTCTGTTTAGGGCCAAATAGAATTCTAGTTTGCTCAGTTTTTTTGTTTGTTCTTTCCAATGTGTCAAGTAATTCTCTTTTTGTTTTCTCATGATTTGGTTGGGTCTAATTGTGTTGTTGTTGTTGTTGTCCTGGGGCTCTGTGGGGTATGTTTGTGTTTGTGAACAGAGCCCCAGGACCAGCTTACTTAGGGGACTCTTCTCCAAGTTCATCTCTCTGTAGGTGATGGCTTTGTTATGGAAGGTTTGGGAATCGCTTCCTTTTAAGTGGTTATAGAATTTAACGGCTCTTTTCTGGATTTTGATAATTAGCGGGTATTGGCCTAATTCTGCTCTGCATGCATTATTTGGTGTTTTACGTTGTACACAGAGGATGTTTTTGCAGAATTCTGCATGCAAAGTCTCAATTTGATGTTTGTCCCATTTTGTGAATTCTTGGTTGGTGAGCGGACCCCAGACCTCACAACCATAAAGGGCAATGGGTTCTATAACTGATTCAAGTATTTTTAACCAGATCCTAATTGGTATGTCAAATTTTATGTTCCTTTGATGACAACCATCTCTGCAGCACTCCACCAATCAGGCCTTTATGGTAGAGTGGCCAGACGGAAGCCACTCCTCAGTAAAAGGCACATGACAGCCTGCATGAGTTTGCCAAAACAAGATTCTCTGGTCTGATGAAACCAAGATTAAACTCTTTGGCCTGAATGCAAAGCATCGCATCTGGAGGAAACCTGGCACCATCCCTACGGTGAAGCATGGTGGTGGCAGCATCATGCTGTGGGGAGGTTTTTAAGTGGCAGGGACTGGGAGACAAGTCAGGATCGAGGGAAAGATTAATGGAGCAAAGTACAGAGAGATCCTTGATGAAAACCTGCTCCAGAGCACTCAGGACCTCAGACTCTTTTTTCTTTGTCATTATGGGGTATTGTGTGATTGATGAGGGAAAAAAACTATTTATTCCATTGTAGAATAAGGCTGTAACGTAACAAAATGTGGAAAATGTCAAGGGGTCTGAATACTTTCTGAATGCATTGTACATATAAACCCTGGATTGCTGATGCTATGTATTAGCCAGTGAGAGGTTTTGAAGCCACCGGTCGGCCATATTGGCACACCCCAGAAGGAGCAGTCTTCCATAGGAATTAATGGGATTCTACAGTATTTCAAATAAATGTTTCATGGACCAAATTACATGTATACTGAACAACAATATAAACGCAACTTGCAACAATTTCAAAGATTTTACTGAGTTACTGTTCATATAAGGCAATCAGTCAATTGAAATAAATAAATTAGGCCCTAATCTATGGTTTTCACATGACTGGGCAGAGGTGCAGCCATGGGTGGGCCTTAGAGGGCATAGGCCCACCCACTTGGCAGCCAGGCCCAGCCAATCAGAATGAGTTTTTCCCCACAAAAGGGTTTTATTACAGACAGAAATACTCCTCAGCAGCCCTCCCAACCCCCCCAGACGATCCCGCAGGTGAAGAAGCCGTATGTGGAGGTCCTGGGCTGGTGTGGTTACAAGTGGTCTGCGGTTGTAAGGCAGGTTGGACGTACTGTCAAATTCTCTAAAACAACGTTGGAGGCGGCTTATGGTAGAGAAATGTACATTCAATTCTCTAGTAACAGCTCTGGACATTCCTGCGGTCAGCATGCCAATTGCGCTCTCCCTCAAACCTTGAGACATCCGTGGCATTGTGTGGTGTGACAATTTTTGGTCAGTGTATGTTTTTTTTGTGTGTTTTTTTTGTAGTGTACAGTCACATTAGATCTTTCAAAAAAGTATACTTTAATCAAATAAAATACAATTTTATTTGTCACATACAACAATGCGTACTTACAAGCCCTTTAAGGAAAATGTTTTTATGTTTAGCTCATATAATATATTTTAAAAGTTTGCATTAATGTCTGTAATAGAATAAATGTAGCAAAAACAAATCTAGACATTAATAAATGCAATTCTATAGCTTCCAAAATATTTTTTACAATGGTGAGATGGAGGCACTGTAGCTTCAAAACAGTGCCCCCTGTCAGTCAACTAGTGTATATATGAATCATTGGATTGAATTGGCAGTATATGGAGCAGGAGCTGGCTGCTTAGACCACTGCGCCATCTGTCCACAATGAGTTAGCAAGGCCAGTCTTAATTAATGGCTAAACTTTACCGTGGAGTTGTTTTTCTGTTTTAACCCTATCCCAAACCTTCATCCTTAACTTAACCAATCAGAATAAATGCCTGAACTGTTAACCAATCGGAAATGAATGCCTGAACTTAACCTTAAAGTTGTTTCTGTTTTAACCCTATCCCAAACCTTAACCCTTACAGATGCACTCCGTGATATTAAGCACAACAAATCCGTAACATATCACACGAATTTCCAAATTCATAGCATATCACACGAAATGGATGACGTGGTACACAGTTGGATAACGTAGTACACAAAAACAGGGACCACTGTTGGCTCATGAGCACCACTTTCAAAACTACTGGCTGAAATTATCCAAAGGTTTGAGAGTGCGTGCCTTAACTTAACCACAGAGTTGTTTCTGTGAGCCTAAATCGTTTGCAGCTCATGCGGGAGCTGTGTGCATAAATACAGGACGTCGAGAGAGGAAGTCAGTTTACTAGTAAAAAATAAACGTTTATCCAAGGACATCAAGACATTATCTTGTTGTTAGTAGAGCTGCAATATAAAAACTTTTCATGAATAAATTTCAGTTCGCTGTGGGATTAAAAATAATAAATGCCAGGGCATTCTTAAATGCTCCACAAACAATTTAATGGATCTCTTTAAAGAGAGCAGTCGTGAGATGAACGAATACAGACTGCACATTGACACACAGGAGACATTCGACAACTCTCAATGAGTAATGCCAAGTCTAGGCAAGATAAATGTACCACAGTGAACATTTTGCCAGCCTGACTAGACCTAAAAAACAATGACGTGTTTGACATTTCAGACTGGGAAACAGCTAAACTTTTCTCTAGTCTCAGGGCAGCCTAGTCTAATGCACATCATGTGTTTGATGGAGCAGGCCTGGGTTCAAATAGTATTTCAAATCTTCCAAATATGTTGAGCATTTGTTTGAGCCTGCCAGGAGTGTCAGGTAGACGGGGTTCATACTTTTTAGATCATTCCATTGGTTCAATTGCTACAAGCAAATCCTATATGAACCCAGGTCTGTGATGGAGTGCAGTGTTGACTGACTCATGACTTCATTACACACCACCCCTACTCCACCTCGGGAGAGAGAGCCCTTATCAGATCAAATGGTTCAATGGTCACCCCATCTACAGGCCTGACAGGAATGGCTTTGTTCACCCAGTGGTGGGTGTGAGGGGGGGGTTGGGGGTGGGAGTGAGGAGGGTGGGGGTGAGTGGGGACAGGGGCCTCAACACCTCAGCCCTGTTCTGGGGTTACACCACCAAAGGAAGAAAAGACATCCCGGAAAACAGCTCATCAATAGCCAGAGAAATTATATTGTAATGCAGACTAATGTGTCTATTACAGTTATACGTGTGTGTGTGTGTGTGTGTGTGTGTGCTAACTAAGGGCTGGGCTTCAGAGTTCTCAGGATTAATTTTGCAGCCATGCAGGTAAGGTTGTCAAACACTTAGGCAGGTAGAGACAGGCGGTTCGGCCCGCCCTGGGCATTGAACACCTAGCTATTAGTCAGTGTTATCGACACTCCTACATTCCTACAGCCTGCCCTCTCCAAGTTCGACTACACTACATAGACAGTCACAGATATCACTAAATGTGCACTTAACACTACTACAAAGGCTTTGGTGACCTTGGTAACAGTTTTTGTAGGGAAAACAAAGGAAATTGCAAATCATGACGTGTACCTTTCCCTGCCCTTATTAAGAGCCAAGGATCAGAAGGGAAAAAACATTTCCTAAAGCTTATCAATCCAAAGTACATCTAACTTTTTCAGGTTTGATAAGTGGTTTATTCACAGAGAAAGTATGCATAACAAACTGAGACGTGCTTCTCTACAGGTTTTTGTTTTCAATCTGAACTTCACTAAATTTGAACGAACCTATCAAACTTTAATCTTTCATTCTGCACTTGTAGATTATGGAGATCTAAGTGGTGGATTTTGCTTAGTGATGTAAATATGATGTAATAATTCACTCTCATCAACCATAACATGTGTTGTGTCATGCGATGCATTTGGAGCAAACCTGTCAGATAAAGGTTTTCAAGTTCACCATTGTGCAACGTGTCATCTGCTAATGCCTTTATGAAAAGAACAAAGCTTAATTCAGATGTTAACTAAACTGCAAGGGGTATACAGCAAACATAAATATTTTCAACACATGGACAATTCACTCTAGCTCATTGCTGCTTTTCTCATTCAGCTTCGATGAGTAACTTCTCAAATGCACACCGGATCCCACACTGTCAACGTTGAAAGAGCAGCACTAGGCTATCTAAACACAGTGCTTAAGATGTCGCTCTCTCAGTTCACCATCATTACAGTGTGTAAGCCCTCCTAATTTAGCCCTGGTTGGCTGCCAAAAGCATCTCCATGGCCTGTCACCACCCCTGTCCCTACGAGGCCAGCGGCATTAGCTAAGGCATGCATTACCAACCACACTGGCTCGGTCTCTGGGAAACAGAGATTCTGGAGCAGACTGTATAGTACTTTACCAACCACCCATACTGTTACTCATCAAACAGCTAATGTTAACTTTAAGCCCCATAAACGGACAAGGCAAACTCATATGAGAGAACAGGCAAGAGAGAACAGGCAAGACCCTCATCTCTCTAGGTAGAAGTCTTGATGCAAAACGTTTTCAGTGGTTACTGTTCCATAGCCAATAAGAACACAAATGCATTCGAAACGGAATGCATGGTGGGAAAAGTAAATTAACAAAACACAAAAGCTAAAAGAGGAATGGTTTCTAACCTCTGGGGCCCGAAGCCTTGAAATGCCACCTCAAACAAAAGTTCCCTTTCCATGTGTTTTCAATTTGCCCTTTTTCCTAAGAGCAGCATACCCCTGTTCTTGTTGAACTATAAAATTGAACTTTTTCACAGAGTGGTTGAGGGGGGCTGTACAGAACTAGGGGCAGTAAGTGCTGGGGAATATATTCGATCTTGCAGGGAATCTTACCTTGACCTTTGCTGCAGTCAATGCCTGCCAGAGTCTCTATGGCAACCGACTGAGGCTTTTTACTCCCAGCCAGGGGATATTTGCCAGTCTGAGTCTCTTTGCTCAGGGGTTGGGGCTGGAGTTCACATTTACCATTGGACGGCTGTTGCTGCTCCTTCCTCCTAAAGCGGCTGGCTATGAGCTGCCACACGCTGGGCTCCTCATGGGCTGGTTTAGTGGAGGAGGATAGTTTGGCTGGGTAGAGTGGCACCTCCATCACCTTGACCTTGCCCTGGCTGTGGTACTGAATGTTCTGCATCCCTCCATCATTGTCCTTCTCGTAAGTGGGCGGCAGGCTCCTCCCGGTGAGGTAGGAGAAGGGACGCGAGGGGAGAGATGTCTCCTGCCCGATACTTTTGGTCCGTGAGCGTTCCTCTGCTGTCACTTCAGATATTTCCACTCTCTCCCGCGGCCGGTTCCTCCTGATCCGCAGACTGAGACTCCGGCGTAAAGAGCTCAGGGTCTTCTTGGGGACGTCCGGCCTGCTGGGGGGCTTGGAGCCTGGGGCTCGGGCTCCCTCCTGCTCCTTATCCTTGTCCTGGTCTGGTCGGCCAAACATCCTCCAGCGGCCGAACAGACCTCCCCCCTGGCTTCCCTTATGGCTGTCCAGCTCGTCCTGGGACCCAGAGGCCTTCTTCCTCAGCTCCAACATTGTCATACTGACCGGTCTCTGTTTCCAGGTCTGCTGCCGGACCCTGGGGACCACCTTCTCCTCAGCCACCGTCCGTTGAGGGAGGATCCCTGGCTTGAGGCCGTCCACCGCCCGCAGCTCTGCCCTTCTGGTCCAGCACTGCTGGGGGGGACCGTCCAGTGACCCTGTAGCCCCCCTTCTGGAGGTCTGTTGGGAGTGGGACCTGTGGGACCCGGGCTGCAACAGGGCAGGGTTGAGGTTGGGGCCTCCCAGCATGCACACACTCCTGGGCCTCCTGGGTTTGTCTGTTCTGTCCTGGTCACTTAGCGAGCCTCGTTGCTGTCTGGCTGGGGCGCCATACATGCTCACCACACTCCTGCTGTGTGGCGCAGGACTGTCCTGGGATGGCCTCCTGCGGAGCACAGCCCGGGGTAGACAGCAACCACCAGCCAGAACACCACCATGATGCCCAGGGAGAGGCCCTTCGGACTGGGGAGAAAAGTCCTGTCCCTGGGTCTCTACCTGGGTCTTCTGTTGCTCTGGAGCTGCTGTGGCTGCATCTACCTCTACTCCTACCGCTGCAGTCTCACCATCTGTCTGAGAAGGTTGGGCTGCTGCTGGAGCTGCTGAGTTACTGGAGAGCTGTTGGAGTTGGAGAAACCGGTTCGTCGTCATTTTTCTTCCCCCCTCCTTTTCTACCTCCTCCTCCTCCTCCTGCACTGCCTCCTCCCTCCTCCTCTCCACTCTGCCTGTGCGGCTCAGGGAGGGCCACCTGCCAAGATCCTGCTGTGTCCTGCCCAGGCTGAAGCGTCCCTCCTCCCCCTGCAGCGCCTGTGGTCGTGCCCTAGTGCTCCCGGCTGCAGGATGACTCTGCTCCAGGGCGGTGTATCGGGCGGCCAGGCCCGCCACCACCTTCGAACCCACCTCCTCACGGCCCAGAGTTCCGTTCAGGATGACAGAAATGTGGTCCACCGTGGTCTTACCTCCTCCTGACTGGTGGGCTGTTACAGCTTTACTTGTGGCCCCGGGGATAGTCCGCTCCGTTGCCTGACTGCTCAGTAGTAGCATGGCACTGCCCTGCACTCCCCCATACACACAGGCATGCACAATCTAGCCTAATTTACACACACACGCACACACACACTCCCCGGTATTGTGGTGTTTAGTTGCTCTCAGAGTCCCTCACTTCCAGGCTGCATTCCAACCCCAGGCATAATCCTTAACCTTTGACATGAAAAAAAAAAAAGTCAAACAAGCCTGAGCAAAGCTTCTGTGCCACTTCCATAACTCTAGAGCTTTATCCTCAGCATTCAGCAGCAGCTCTGCAAAAGGCTGCAGGACGGTGGCTCGCTGGCTGCACTCTCTCCTCATTTCTACTTTGTTCTACTTCTACCTGTCCGACGTGAGGGTGAGCAACAGCTAAAACAGCCTTTCCAGTGTTTGCTTTGGAACAACCAAATGCATGTGTGTCATACCTGCGAGGCCTTGAGCAACATTTGAAAAACTGAGACATCCTCTCCTTCTTGGCAAGTTGTGAGCAATCCTTTTTCTGCCGGCGGTGCAGGCAGAACTCTTAATCTCTGAGCCCTTGCCTGCCATACGTAGTGTGTGTGTCTGTTTTAACTTTCCAACAGCCTTCCTACCCCTGGGACAGTTGGAAAACAAGGACCGGATCCAAACAGGTCCGTCACTCGGCATTAAAGCACACTAACTCCCTGAGCGGAGTTCCTCATCGGGATCTCTAGAGGGATTTCAGACCCCACAGAGTAAAATGGACGACAGTGAGTGAACAGTAAGAATAGGATCCAGGGAAGAGGGAGCTGAGCATCCACTGCTGCTGCTGCAGTCAACAAAGACAGGATCCCCAAAACAAACTGCTATGAAAGAGAACTTTGTGTCCCCAGGGCCTCTCCCTCCCTCCCTCTCAGTCTCTCCCTTTCTGCCCCTCTCTACCTTCCCCTGTCTCTCTCTCTCTCTCTCCCAGTCTCCCTTTCCATCAAGTTCTTTCTACAACCAAACAAACAGGGAGAGGGGACACAAAAAGGCATAGATTTTCCCATGGCTCACAAGAGAAGGAGGAGAAACAGGGAGCGGAAGTACCAGTGAATTCCTGGCACCAAACTTCCATATAGCCAGGTTTTAGACGTTACTTAAAGCACTGCTAATCCTAGTGTCAGCCAAAGGCAGACCACATGGGTTGCACACAGGTGGGTCGGATAGCTTTAAAGGGTAAGATTGGACAAATATGTTCTGTAGCTCTCACTGTAAAAACAAACTAGGAAAGCTCAAGGCAGCGAGTAGCCTAATTGTGTGAAAGTAAGATTAATCGCAATCACTGCTATAGTCAGTGACCTAACCTGACAGCAACAATGTGCTACGGTTAGTGTGTTTCAAATCCAGTGTTTACATACACACGCACTGACAAAAGGACACACACATGCTTACGCACACACACAGACGTACATACATACACAGCATGTCAGAGAGCTTAAGAATTCTAGGAATGAACAGACTTTCATTTATGGCAGGGGGCATTTTATTTTTACAGTTTGGTTAATTACTGAAAGACTTCGTTGTTATACAAAACTCACCACTAACTAACTAATAATAATCACAAATCTGGTTTTGGGGCCATCTCAAAGGAAGTAAATTAACCTTTTGAGAGGAACAATTAATAGCTCATAAGTCATTGTTAGGAACAGATTGGTTGCAATAAACTGATGCGTATTCAGCTTGTTATTTTAATGTCATTTCAGGCTCTAAAAGGCATTTCACTGGTTAATTCGCCACATTCCAGCTCGCCATTCTGCTTTGGCAGAGCTTTGGTGTTCAATTAGGCATTGGTCAATCAAATGGGAACCAGTCAATAACGGCACAGCACAAAGCTGACCAACTGGGTCAAGCTTAATTCCATATTCTTATCTCCATGGGACACTGAGGCAATTGATGGTGCAGTCAAAAGCAGTGCCCATGTGGTTATAGAGAGAAACATACTGTTCAGGTCCACTAGAAAATAGCCTCACTTTAGATGAAACCCCTTATAAGTAGGCTTAAACTGCAAAATAAAGTACATGATTTTGGAACACTCCTTGAACATTCTTCTAAAAATCCATACATGACACCAAATCACTGAACAATATATTATGGTAACTCTTTAGTTGCTTTTATCCATTTGTAGTTACACTGCAATTATACTAGTAACAACATTATATGAACATGTTGTTACATAATACTATAGTAATTAGTCATCAGAGCACATGTAGAGAACCAGGGTTGTATGAGGCCATGATTCAGACAGGACATCTGTACAGATTATATCTGACTGACCGACGCAAAGCAGGACCCAGACATCATGTGTCAACTGGATCATACAAAGGAAAACATCCAACTGTGCTCTATACAGAAAAAAATTAGGCCCTTGAAAGATTCAGACACGTTCTCAAACTGGCACACTACTGTATAGATTTTCAAAAAGGTGACTTTATAGCTAACATGGAAAATCTATTTCTCCATCTAGATGTTAGCGAGTGTCGTTTTTGCTTAACATGAGTAGATACTGAGTATGAGAATGAGTCTGGTGGAAGTGGTGGATGTTCTCACACTCATACAGTAAAATGGCCACTGTAATGCCATTGTCTAGTACAGTTTATTGTTATGTGTTGAAGGCTAATCCTTCAAGACCTCCCAAGCATATTTCCAGGAAGTCTGGGCTGTGGATACTGTCTTTTAAACAGGCTTCTCAAATACGAAACAAGCCAAGGTTTTCTGATTTGGCAAAAATATCCTCACAAAAGCACATAGTAAATGTTTAAAAAATGGTCAGCAACAAACTTTATGAAAACACTGCTCAAATACTAGCTAGCAAATAGATTCATACTCCAGATAAGAACTGCTTTGAGAGCTTGCTGATTCAACTCAGCTGTTAGTCATATTGATCTACTGACCTGCTGCTGCGCAGTGTGTAGTGTACAGGTTTCTGTTACCTGTGTCCAGGTAGCCAGGGTTGGAAATAACTTGAGGCTCATTAGCTAGTAGACAGTTCTCTTCGCTCCAGTGGATGTGGCGGTGCCTGTTCCGTCTGCGGTCCCCAAAACACAGCCTCATGGTCCCAGTCTTTCAAGGGGCACAACTTGACTTACTTGTCTTATTCCTTTAGCTCCTAGTGGAGCAAAGGGCCCACAAGCCACAACCTAGCCATACAAATCCACCTTCCAACCCTCATGCTTCAAAATGACTGAAAGGCCAGCTCATGTTATTTTCCTCTCCTCTTTTCTTTAATATTCTATCTCTTTCCTCTCAGGTTTGTATTTCGTATTTCAACTTCCACTGGAGACAAACTCAGGATCCAAAAGATGGTATTTGCCCTGGTCCTGCGTATGATGGAGACTTAGTGGCAGACTTCCCAGGAGACTTAGTGGCAGACAGCTCTGAAGTGTTGTGGCTGTGCTGAGTTGTATCCTAACACACTGACCTGGTCAGGAAGACAACAACCATGTGTCAGGTGATGGAACTCAGAGCAATTTTCTCCTCCTGTTAATCCGCTGAGCTGAGGAGGAGGGGTCTATAGGGCCTATACCTAAAACACCACTCTGATTGGATTATTAGGCTAATCCTTAGCCCCATGGCCAGAATGGACATCTATTAATAAGCTCTGGTCAGCCATAGGATCTCTCAGTCTCAGTCCATTCCCTCATGGCTGGGGTAACAGAGGAAAAGCTGTGTTGTGTGTTTCTCTCTCCTCTCTCTCTGTAGACAGGTGCTGCTACACACGTCCGGTGGCCCCAGTCCTGTAACTCTATCTAAATGGTGGTTGGGGGAAGGATTTCTGAAAAACTGGCTTGACTGGCCATGTCTGGGGGTTTTCAATGAGAGTCAGTGTGTGTGTGTGTGTTAATGTCTAATGTCTGTGTTATCTCATCTGTCCTAGTCACTAACCACGTTTCCATCCAACCATTTCATGCGGATGAATTATCTGACGCATGAAAAAAAGTCACGTCCGGGCTGATGGAAACATGAAATGCCGGTACAATTTTATAAATGGCAACAAACAATTTGTTCGACATGGTGGGATATCTGTAAAATTAATTATGCAGGAAATGGCAGTGGAAGCGCCTTTATGTGCAAATATTGATATAATAACCATCATATCGAAGTAAACTTGGAGTTACATGATGATACGTTGTGTGGTCCTCCCACTACAACACGGGAAAGCATGCAGTTTATTAAACTACAGATTAAATACATTATGATGAACTTCACAGGGTGGTGAATCTGCAAGGTGATGAGCTTGATGCTCCTTTCCAATAAATATTGAGGGTCTTATTCTGGTGACATGATGCTTGGCTGCCGTTTGACAAATACTAATTACATCGCTGTTATCCATAATAATCTCATAATGTAGGTAGCCTACCTGCACTGTATCTGAGAGGTGTTGGTTAAAGCGCATGTGCCAAGACCAGAGTGGGCACATTTGCTATATAACGCAACCATTTTTGTGATAAAACCATCAGTAGAGTTGAAAATGCGATGGAAACCCACTTAACTTGTATTTTTCATTCGGTACATGGGAATTTAGTGGCAGAAGTTATTTTTATCTGCACTACATCATCACGCACAGCCTTTTATCCGCAAAAAGTTTGTTTGATGGAAACACATCTCTGGTGGAAAATGTGCATATTGTTTTATCGCAAATTGGATGGAAACCTAGCTATTATGATGTATACAGTGTATAATAGCTCAGACACACCGGTAGGTACGTCAAACGTTTGCCTGCCGACAGTGCTTAGCACCTCTAAACAGAGTGTTGGCAGTCAATCAGTCGTTAGCCACTCAGCCTTGTTAAAATATTCCAAATCAGAAGGTGGCAGTAGCATTGTTTGGCAATGCATGTCCGTTTGTGTTGCTTTATGGTCTAGTCAATGTTAGCTAGCTAGCTAGCTGCACGAATGTTGCCATTGCTGTAGAAAGTAGAGGTGTGCCAAGTAGTCAGACAAAACGAGTATCGTAACGGATATGGGCAGTTTACGGGATGCGATTATGATCAGAGTATTTTTTGCAATTATCAGTGATCGGAAAAAATTTTATTTTCAGATGCCAGCACGCATCTTTCTCATGTCAGTCAGTCAAGTGAGGTGTTACGTGGTCTAAATAACTCAACTAGCTAGTGTGCATGTCTGTAAAGAGAAGGGTGGGCTGTACGTTGATCCTGCTGGCCTGATTGGATAGCGTGAAGCTGTATTTCTCTGTCCACTTGCTTCATACACTGAACAAAAATATAAACGCTACAATTTCAAAGACTTTACTGAGTTACAGTTCATATACGGAAATCAGTGAATTGAAATAAATTCATTAGACCCTAATCTATGGATTTCACATGACTGGGAATACAGATATGCATCTGTTGGTCACAGATACCTTGAAAAAAGGTAAGGGCGTGGATCAGAAAACCAGTCAGTATCTGGTGTGACCACCATTTGCCACTTGCAGGCTGTTGATTGTGGCCTGTGGAATGTTGTCCCACTCCTCTTCAATGGCTGTGCAAAGTTGCTGGATATTGGCGGGAAGTGGAACATGCTGTCGTACACATCAATCCTGAGCATCCCAAACATGCTCAATGGGTGACATGTCTGGTGAGTATGCAGGTCATGGAAGAACGTGGACATTTTGAACTTCCAGGAATTGTGTACAGATCCTTGCGACATTATCATGCTGAAACATGCGGTGATGGCGGCGGATGAATGGCACGACAATGGGCCTCAGGAGCTCGTCACGGTATCTCTGTGCATTCAAATTGCCATCGATAAAATGCAATTGTGTTTGTTGTCCGTAGCTTATGCCTGCCCATACCATAACCCCACCGCCACCATGGGGCACTCTGTTCACAAAGTTGATATCAGCAAATCACTCGCCCACACAAAGCCAATCATGCTGTCTGCCATCTGCCCAGTACAATTGAAACTGGGATTCATCCTTGAAGAGCACACTTCTCCAGCGTGCCAGTGGCCATCAAAGGTGAGCATTTGTTGGTTACGACACCAAACTGCAGTCAGGTCAAGACCCTGGTGAGGTCGACAAGCACGCAGATGAGCTTCCCTGAGATGGTTTCTGACAGTTTGTACAGAAAGTATTTAGTTGTGGAAACACACCGTTTCATCAGCTGTCCGGGTGGCCAGTCTCCGATAATCCCACAGGTGAAGAAGCCGGATGTGGAGGTCCTGGGCTGGAGTGGTTACACGTGGTCCGTGGTTGTTAGGCCAGTTGGACGTACTGCCAAACTCTCTAAAACGATGTTGGAGGCGGCTTATGGTAGAGAAATTAACATTCAATTCTCTGGCAACAGCTCTGGTGGATATTCCTGCAGTCAGCATGCCAATTACACGCTCCCTCAAAACCTGAGACATCTGTGGCATTGTGTTGTGACAAAACTGATCATGCTGTTTAATAAGCTTCTTGATATGTCACACCTGTCAGGTGTATGGATTATCTTGGCAAAGGAGAAATGCTCACTAACAGGGATGTAAACTAATTTGTGCACAAAATTGGAGAGAAATTAGCTATTTGTGCATATGGACAATTTCAGCTCATGAAACATGGGACCAACACTTTACATGTTGCGTTTATATTTGTGATCGGGTGTAATTTCACCCGATCACTTTCACTTCTCTGTTTCGGTCTGATCATTCAGACTGCTGCTGCCTCCTGTTAGCCTGCTATTATGATAAATCAAATGGCAAGGACGTTTGCTATCAAGCTATCAATGTGCATAATATCTAACAAGCGGGGCGAGGGTATGGAAAAAATATGAAACGCTGCAAGTTGAGGACACACAGCCACAGGTCAGACATGCACATGCTCCTAATCTGCAGCTTGTTTGGTCTATAAACGTGCAGGTATAGACACAGCGCATTCGGAAAGTATTCAGACCCCTTGACCTTTTCTACATTTTGTTACGTTACAGCCTTATTCTACAATTGAATAAATAGTTTTTCCCCTTATCAATCTACACACAATACCCCATAATGACAAAGCAAAAACAGGTTTTAGAAATTGTTTTACATCTATAAAAAAAAAAAAAAAAACGGATATATCACATACACATAACTATTCAGACACTTTACTCAGTACTTTGTTGAAGCACCTTTGGTAGCGATTACAGCTTGGCACACCTGTATTTGGGGAGTTTCTCCCATTCTTCTCTGCAGATCCTCTAATGCTCTGTTGACATCTGTCAGGTTGGATGGGGAGCGTCGCTGCACAGCTATTTTCAGGTCTCTCCAGAGATGTTAGATTGTGTTCATGTCCGGGCTCTGACTTGTCCCGAAGCCACTCCTGCGTTGTCTTGGCTGTGTGCTTAGGGTCGTTGTCCTGTTGAAAGGTGAACCTTCACCGCAGTCTGAGGTCCTGAGCACTCTGGAGCAGGTTTTCATCAAGGATCACTCTGTACTTTGCTCCGTTCATCTTTCCCTCGATCCTGACTAGTCTCAGTCCCTGCCGCTGAAATACATCCCCACAGCATGATGCTGCCACCACCATGCTTCACCGTAGGGGTGGTGCCAGGTTTCCTCCAGACGTGACACTTGGCATTCAGGCCAAAGAGTTCAATCTTGGTTTCATCAAACCAGAGAATCTTGTTTCTCATGGTCTGAGAGTCTTTAGGTGCCTTTTGGCAAACTCCAAGCGGGTTGTCATCTGATTTTTTGTGGTTCTAAACCTCTTCCATTTAAGAATGATGGAGGCCACTGTGTTCTTGGGGACCTTCAATGCTGCAGACATTTTTTGGTACCCTTCCCCAGATCTGTGCCTCGAAACAATTCTGTCATCTCAGAGCTCTACGGACAATTCCTTCGACCTCATGGCTTGGTTTTTGCTCTGACATGCTTTTTGCTCTGACAAGATTCTTTGGTCTGATGAAACAAAGATTGAACTCTTTGGCCTGAATGCCAAGCGTCACGTCTGGAGGAAACTTGGAACCATCCCTACGATGAAGCATGGTGGTGGCAGCATCATGCTGTGGGGATGTATTTCAGCGGCAGGGACTGAGGGACTGGGAGACTAGTCAGGATCGAGGGTAAGATGAACGGAGCAAAGTACAGAGAAATCCTTGATGAAAACCTGCTCCAGAGAACGCAGGACCTCAGACTGGGGCGAAGGTTCACCTTCCAACAGGACAACAACCCTAAGCACACAGCCAAGACAACGCAGGAGTGGCTTTGGGACAAGTCTCGGAATGTCCTTGAGTGGCCCAGCCAGAGCCCAGACTTGAACCCGATCGAACATCTCTGGAGACACCTGAAAATAGCTGTGCATCAACGCTCCCCATCCAACCTGACAGAGCTTGAGAGGATCTGCAGAGAAGAATGGGAGAAACTCCCCAAATACATGTGTGCCAAGCTTGTAGCGTCATACCCAAGAAGACTCAATGCTGTAATCGCTGCCAAAGGTGCTTCAACAAAGTACTGAGTAAAGGGTCTGAATACTCATGTAAATGTAATATAATTATATATATATATTTTTATATAAATTAGCAAAAATGTCAAAAAACCCTGTTTTTGCTTTGTCATTATGGGGTATTGTGTGTAGATTGATGAGAGAAAAAAAACAATTTTATCAATTTTAGAATAAGGCTGTAACGTAACAAAATGTGGAAAAAGTCAAGTGGTCTGAATACTTTCCGAATGTGTATGGTACCTGTTAGATATTGAGGGCATCCTGGGATATGCTTTTGTATGTTATTGCTGTAAGAGTGAGTTAGCTAGTATGCTCTAATTGTAATGGTCGCATTAGCTCCCTGTTAATTCAGTTATTTCCATGCTAACAGACAAATCACGAATCTACAGCCGTCAACATACTGTTGTCCTGCACATCTATTGTGCTTCCTTGTGTCTATCGTCAGGTCCTTACATTTATTGTATTTTGTACAATTTTTGTCATTGTTATGTTTGATTACAAAATCCCCAGTCTGATATTGACATGCAAGCGACAAATCACGAATCTACCGCTATCAACATACTGTTGTCCTGCACATCTAATGTGCTTCCTTGTGTCTATCGTCAGAATAAACACCAATCAAATGGGATTGTAGGCTGGACAGTCCTTTCTTTAAAAACACAACGCGAGTTACAAAGTAGGATCACATCTGTTACACTGGTGCCGAGACCAGTCTTCTTGTTTTCGCTGGACAGCTGTTACACTAGCAAGAGAAGGAACAGCCTCAGACTGTGATAAGTACCTATAGGCAGTCTATCAGCACTCTCCTTGTATAATGCTTAATGTTACCAGGGTAAAGCTTTTGCTATGCATACATGTTGGCCTAACTCTCTCCATTGCTCCTGTGTCACTTTCTAGGCGGTAGATTGTATAATAGTTCCCGGCCTGAGTCAAGACTCATTTGAGGTTTAGAGACACTCTCATAGAGACACTAAAGACATAATAAACACTAAGTATATAATAGATAGTTATATTGTTTCAGTGTTATCATTACAAACAGCAAAGCTTTTGTCAGTATTAGAAGTGGTGGTGGTGGTAGAGGGAATGAGAAAACTCTAGAAAGTGTAGACTTACTTCAGAAGTAATACAAATAAGTAATAAAGTACAAATAAAATACAAGACATGCGTCATTATGCACAGCATCTCATACTGTTCTTAATAACTATGTTATGCCTAGGGAATTAACATTTAGACAGCCAAATGAATTTCAATTACCAATGAGATAGACGTAAACGACAATTTTGGTCTGGCAAACTAACTCCCTAAAAATGTATATTTACAGTCTGCAAACTGTACCTCCAATTAAATTATGGAATCTGTCAGAAATAAATGTGTCTTTCTGAAGGAAGCTAGTTTTCACTTTGAACCAACGTGAGGAGGGCTTCGGGCTATCTTCAGGGAAATAGCATCTCCTGCATTTAATTCAGTACAGGTCTAATGAAATAGTTTTTATATAAAAACTCATTATGACCCCGTAATTGTGGGTTTTCCCCCCTCTATCTCTCTCTTTTGCCTTCCTCACTCTATTAAATTCAAATGGTCTATGTTATCCAATACTATTTGCATTGTGAAATGCCAGGCAGGGAGCAGTACATGTCACCACCAGAGGGCAGTCACATCATTCTCACTTCTGTTGGATCCAATCTTCTTCTAGGGCAACTCTGCTGCTTGAGACACTGTTCAAGGGCTTCTGTTTTGTTCTGTTACATAAGCCCAGCCTTTAACAGTCTAGGTAGCTCTGCTCTGCCATGGATGAGAAGGGCCCCGTGTAGCTCAGTTGGTAGAGCATGGCGCTTTCAATGCCAGGGTTGTGGGTTCGATTCCCACGGGGGGCCAGTATGAAAATGTATGCACTTACTAACTGTAAGTCGCTCTGGATAAGAGCGTCTGCTAAATGACTAAAATGTAAATGCAAATCTAGCGCATGCAGCCAGTTTGCACAGAGTTGAGTTGAGAGAGTCATGACGACAATAGAAGAGAAGCCAGAGGGTGAGCAGGTAGTGAGGTGATTTTACAGTGCCTTCAGAAAGTAGTCATACCCCTTGACCTATTCCACATTGTGTTACAGCCTGAATTCAAAATTGATACAAAAAAGTATCACCCATCTACACACAATACCCCATAATGACAAAGTGAAAAAATGTTTTCAGACATTTTTGCAAATGTATTGAAAATGAAATACAGAAATATCTTATTTACATAAGTATTCACACCCCTGAGTCAATACTTTGTTGAAGTACCTTTAGCAGTGTTTACAGCTGTGAGTCTTTCTGGTAAGTCTCTAAGACCTTTCCACACCTGGATTGTGCAACATTTGCCCATTATTCTTTTCAAAATCTTCAAGCTCAAATTGCTAGACATCTATTTTCAGGTCTTGCCATAGATTTTCAAGTAGATTTAAGTCAAAACTGTAACTCGGCCACTCAGGAACTTGATAATCAACTCTAGTGTAGAGTTGGCCTTGTATTTTAGGTTAGTGTCCTGCTAAAAGGTAAATTAATCTCCCAGTGTCTGGTGGAAAGCAGACTGAACCAGGTTTTCCTCTACGATTTTCCCTGTGCTTAGCTCTATTCCATTAATTTTTTATCCTGTAAAACTCCTCAGTCCTTAACAATTACAAGCATACCCATAACATGATGCAGCCACCACTATGCTTGAAAATATGGAGAGTGGTACTCAGTAATATGTTGGATTGGATTTTCCCCAAACATAACACTTTGTATTCAGGACAAAAATTAAATTACTTTGCCACATTTTTTGCAGTATTACTTTAGTGTCTTGTTGCAAACAGGATGCATGTTTTGGAATATTTGTATTTTGTGAAGGCTTCCTTTTCACTCTGTCAATTAGGTTAGTATTGTGGAGTAACTACATTGTTGTTGATCCATCCTCAGTTTTCTCCTAACACAGCCATTCAACTCTGAAACTTTTAAAATCACCATTGGCTTCATGGTGAAATCCCTGAGCGGTGTCCTTCCTCTCCGGCAACTGAGTTAGGAAGGACGCCTGTATCTTTGTAGTGACTGGGTGTATTGATACCCCATCCAAAGGGTAATTAATAACTTCACCATGCTCAAAGGGATATTGAATGTCTGTTTTTTTTCTATCCATCTACCAATAAATGCCCTTCTTTGCGAAGCATTGGAAAACCTCCCTGGTCTTTGTGGTTGAATCTGTGTTTGAAATTCACTGCTCGACTGAGGGACCTTACAGATAATTGTATGTGTGGAGAGATGAGGTAGTCTTTCAAACATCATGTTAAACACTAATATTGCACACGGTGAGTCCATGCTACTTATTATGTGACTTGTTAAGCACATTTTTACTCCTAAACTTATTCGGGCTTGCCATAACAAAGGGGTTGAATACTTATTGACATTTCAGCTTTAAATGTTTTATTAACTTGTCAACATTTTGAAAAACATAATTCCACTTTGACATTATCGGGTATTGTGTGTGTAGGCCAGTGACCAAAAAACCCAAAACGTAATATTTTTTAAATTCAGGCTGTAACAGAACAAAATGTGGAAAAAGTCAAGGGGTGTGAATACTTTCTGAAGGCACTCTAAATAAGGCGATCTAAGAACCTCAATGGAGTGTGAAGCTACTAGAGTTCTATCACAGAGAAATCCAACTTTCTGGGAATAAAAGCTGTGAAGAGCACCCTCCTTACCCTATAGTCAAATGTTTTCACTGGGTGGAAGGATTAAACTGTTGCCAGTTTAGTCTTATGATCACATCTATCCATCTCATGTGCTACTCATTGAACAGGCTGATCTGATAGAACGTAATGTGTGTCTAACACTTACACCACACAATTTATCCCTTTTATATACTCAATACTATACAATAGGCTATAACTCATAGGCAAAGCCTCAAATCAACCAGCAGACAGACACAACATTCTGGTGGTTACAGGCCATAGATGCTACAACTGTAGACTAGCAGATTGTATGACATGTTCTCTAATCGCGACCCTCAGTTTTATGATTTGAGTCAGTGTGAAAATGACAGACACACGCTGTTCCACTGACAATCAACAGCAGGCTGCTTCCTGGCCAGGCGGGAGAGGATGGGAGAGGAGACAGTCTCTTACTCATCATGGCTATCAGTATTCAGCATCCCCATTAGCACCATCATCATTATGACCCAGAGGTACTACGTATGTACAGACCTTGATTCTTCAAGCACTTTGTCTCCTAGATAATGACTGACCTCACACACCTGTACAGTGGTAGGCTGACTACTGATGGAACCCATACATCACAATTCTCTGAATTTCAAAAACTCAAGGTTAATTTTGTAATCTCGGTTCTCAAAAAATAGGAGTGAGATATCTCATTATGGGATTCAGTCCAGGCGGATCACTACTAGGAAGAACCAATCACACAACGTCTGTCGGAGACAGACAGGTTGAGTGGCGAATGAGGTGAGCCCCTCCCTCCTTAAGGCGGCACTCGCCCGTCCTCTGGTCATTCTATTTTTCAATTTATTTTCATTCTTTTAAATTTTTTGGGTGACTGGAAGGTCTGATCTCTTCTGAATTTTAATATTTTCACGACAGGACAGTAGGAAGCAGAGAGAGACAGATATGTACAGGGAGACAGAGAGGAAGGGCACAGACATTCGCCAAGCCCCCCGTCACCAGGGGACAAATGTGGTCGGCAGGGTTGGGTAGGTTATTTTCTAAATGTATCCGTTACAGTTACTAGTTACCTGTCCAAAATTGTAATCAGTAACGTAACTTGGATTACCCATACTCAGTAACGTAATCTGATTGCTTTCAGCTACTTTTAAGAGGCATTAGAAGAAGAAAAAAAACGTAATATTACCAAATGAATGACATCTATTGCAAGATAAATCAATGTTAGAGAGTTTACATAGCCAACCATAAATGGATGTTGCATTTTAATTGATAGGTTGGTTACAGTGCCTTGGGAAAGTATTCAGACCCCTTGACTTTTTCCACATTTTGTTACGTTACAGTCTTATTCTAAAATGTATTAACAAATGAATAATCCTAAGCAATCTACACACAATACCCCCTAATGACAACGCGAACAGGTTTTTAGAATTTCTTGCAAATATAGTAAATATAAAAAACTTAAATACCTCATTTACATACGTTTTCAGACCCTTTGCTATGAGACTCGAAATTGAGCCCATTGATCATCCTTGAGATGTTTCTACAACATGGAGTCCACCTGTGGTAAATTCAATTGATTGGACATGATTTGGAAAGGCACACACCTGTCTATATAAGGTCCCACAGTTAACAATGCATGTCAGAGCAAAAACCAAGCCATGAGGTCGAACAAATTGTCCGTAGAGCTCTGATACAGGATTGTGTCGAGGCACAGATCTGGGGAAGGGTACCAAACAATGTCTGCAGCATTGAAGGTCCCCAAGAATGAAGTGGCATCCATCATTCTTAAATTGAAGAAGTTTGGAACCACCAAGACTCATCTTATAGCTGGCTGCCCGGCCAAACTGAGCAATCGGGGGAGAAGGGCCTTGGTCAAGGAGGTGACCTCCCTGACCAAGGCCCTTCTCCCCCGATTGCTCAGTTTGGCCAGGCGGCCAGCTCTAAGAAGAGTCTTGGTGGTTCCAAACTTCTTCCATTTAAGAATGATGGAGGCCACTGTGTTCTTGGGGATCTTCAATGCTGCAGAGATTTTTTGGTACACTTCCCCAGATCTGTGTCTCGGAGCTCTACAGACAATTCCTTCGACCTCATGTCTTGGTTTTTGCTCTGACATGCATTGTTAACTGTGGGACCTTATATAGACAGCTGTGTGACTTTGCAAATCATGTCCAATCAATTGAATTTACCACAGGTGGACTCCAATCAAGTTGCAGTAAAATCTCAAGGATGACCAATGGATGCACCTGAGCTCAATTTTGAGTCTCATAGCAAAGGGTCTGAATACTTATGGAAATAAGGTATTTCTGTTTTCGCTTTGTCATTGCGGAGTATTGTGTGTACATTGCTGAGGAGGGGGGGGGGGGCCCTATTTGGTAATAAAATACCAAGTCCATATAATGTCAAGATCAGCTCAAATAAGCAAAGAGAAACGACAGTCAATCACTACTTTAAGACATGAAGGTCAGTCAATCTGGAACATTTCAAGAACTTTGAACGTTTCTTCACATGCAGTCACAAAAACCATAAAGCGCTATGATGAAACTGCCTCTCATGAGGACCACCAAAGGAATGGAAGACCCAGAGTTACCTCTGCTGCAGAGGATAAGTTCATTAGGAGTTACCAGCCTCAGAAATTGCAGGCCAAATAAATGCGTCACAGAGTTCAAGTAACAGACACATGTCAACATCAACTGTTCAGAGGGGACTGTGTGAATCAGGCCTTCATGGTCGAATTGCTGCCAAGAAACCACTACTAAAAGGACACCTATAAGAAGAAGAGACCTGCTTGGGCCAAGATACACGAGCAATGGACATTAGACCGTTGGAAATTTGTCCTTTGGTCTGGAGTCCAAATTTGAGATTTTTGGTCCAAACCACCATGTCTTTGTGAGACACAGTGTGGGTGAACGGATGATCTCTGCATGTGTAGTTCCCACCGTAAAGCATGGAGGAAGAGGTTATGGTGTGGGGGTGCTTTGCTGGTGACACTGTCTGTGATTTATTTAGAATTCAAGGCACACTTAACGAGCATGGCTACCACAGCATTCTGCAGCGATACGCCATCCCATCTGGTTTGCGCTTAGTGGGACTATCATTTGTTTTTAAACAGGACAATGACCCAAAACACACCTCCAGGCTGTGTAAGGGCTATTTGACCAAGAAGGAGAGTGATGGAGTGCTGCATCAGATGACCTGGCCTCCACAATCACCCGACATCAAACCATTTGAGATGGTTTGGGATGAGTCGGACGGCAGAGAGAAGAAAAAGCTGCCAACAAGTGCTAAGCATATGTGGGAACTCCTTCAATATGGTTGGAAAAGCATTCCAGGTGAAGCTGGTTGAGAGAATGCCAAGAGTGTGCAAAGCTGTCTTCAAGACAAAGGGTGGCTATTTGAAGAATCTATTTGAATGAGTAGCTGTGTCCAAACTTGGTACTGTATATACCTGTGTGTGTGTGTGTGTGTGTGTGTGTGTATATATATATATATATATATATATATATATATATACAGTGGGGAGAACAAGTATTTGATAACCTGCAAAATCGGCAGTGTTTCCTACTTACAAAGCATGTAGAGGTCTGTAATTTTTATCATAGGTACACTTCAACTGTGAGAGACGGAATCTAAAACAAAAATCCAGAAAATCACATTGTATGATTTTTAAGTAATTCATTTGCATTTTATTGCATGACATAAGTATTTGATACATCAGAAAAGCAGAACTTAATATTTCGTACAGAAACCTTTGTTTGCAATTACAGAGATCATACGTTTCCTGTAGGTCTTGACCAGGTTTGCACACACTGCAGCAGGGATTTTGGCCACTCCTCCATACAGACCTTCTCCAGATCCTTCAGGTTTCGGGGCTGTCGCTGGGCAATACGGACTTTCAGCTCCCTCCAAAGATTTTCTATTGGGTTCAGGTCTGGAGACTGGCTAGGCCACTCCAGGACCTTGAGGTGCTTCTTACGGAGCCACTCCTTAGTTGCCCTGGCTGCGTGTTTCGGGTCGTTGTCATGCTGGAAGACCCAGCCACGACCTATCTTCAAGGCTCTTACTGAGGGAAGGAGGTTGTTGGCCAAGATCTCGCGATACATGGCCCCATCCATCCTCCACTCAATACGGTGCAGTCGTCCTGTCCCCTTTGCAGAAAAGCATTCCCAAATAATGATGTTTCCACCTCCATGCTTCACGGTTGGGATGGTGTTCTTGGGGTTGTACTCATCCTTCTTCTTCCTCCAAACAGGGCGAGTGGAGTTTAGACCAAAAAGCTCAATTTTTGTCTCATCAGACCACATGACCTTCTCCCATTCCTCCTCTGGATCATCCAGATGGTCATTGGCAAACTTCAGACGGGCCTGGACATGCGCTGGCTTGAGCAGAGGGACCTTGCGTGCGCTGCAGGATTTTAATCCATGACGGCGTAGTGTGTTACTAATGGTTTTGTTTGAGACTGTGGTCCCAGCTCTCTTCAGGTCATTGACCAGGTCCTGCCGTGTAGTTCTGGGCTGATCCCTCACCTTCCTCATGATCATTGATGCCCCACGAGGTGAGATCTTGCATGGAGCCCCAGACCGAGGATGATTGACCGTCATCTTGATCTTCTTCCATTTTCTAATAATTGCGCCAACAGTTGTTGCCTTCTCACCAAGCTGCTTGCCTATTGTCCTGTAGCCCATCTCAGCCTTGTGCAGGTCTACAATTTTATCCCTGATGTCCTTACACAGCTCTCTGGTCTTGGCCATTGTGGAGAGGTTGGAGTCTGTTTGATTGAGTGTGTGGACAGGTGTCTTTTATACAGGTAACGAGTTCAAACAGGTGCAGTTAATACAGGTAATGAGTGGAGAACAGGAGGGTTTCTTAAAGAAAAACTAACAGGTCTGTGAGAGCCGGAATTCTTATTGGTTGGTAGGTGATCAAATACTTATGTCATGCAATAAAATGCAAATTAATTACTTAAAAATCATAGAATGTGATTTTCTGGATTTTTGTTTTAGATTCCGTCTCTCACAGTTGAAGTGTACCTATGATAAATATTACAGACCTCTACATGCTTTTTAAGTAGGAAAACCTGCAAAATCGGCGGTGTATCAAATACTTGTTCTCCCCACTGTATATACATACAGTTGAAGTCGGAAGTTTACATACACCTTAGCCAAATACATTTAAACTCAGTTTTTCACCATTCCTGACATTTAATCCTATTAAGAATTCCCTGTCTTAGGTCAGTTAGGATCACCACTTTATTTTAAGAATGTGAAATGTCAGATTAATAGCAGAGAGAATGATTTATTTCAGCTTTTATTTCTTTCATCACATTTCCAGTGGGTCAGAAGTTTACATATACACTCAATTAGTATTTGGTAGCATTGCAAATTGTTTAACTTGGGTCAAACGTTTTGGGTAGCCTTCCACAAGCTTCCCACAATAAGTTGGGTGAATTTTGGCCCATTCCTCCTGACAGAGCTGGTGTAACGGAGTCAGGTTTCTAGGCCTCCTTGCTTGCACACGCTTTTTCAGTTCTGCCCACACATTTTCTATAGGATTGAGGTCAGGGCTTTGTGATGGCCACTCCAATACCTTGACTTTGTTGTCCTTAAGCCATTTTGCCACAACTTTGGAAGTTTGTTTGGGGTCATTGTCCATTTGGAAGACCCATTTGCGACCAAGCTTTACCTTCCTGACTGATGTCTTGAGATGTTGCTTCAATATATCCACATCATTTCCTTCCTTATGATGCCATCTATTTTGTGAAGTGCACCAGTCCCTCCTGTAGCAAAGCACACCCACAGCATGATGCTGCCACCCCCGTGTTTCACGGTTGGGATGGTGTTCTTCGGCTTGCAAGCTGCCCACTTTTTCCTCCAAACATAACGATCGTCATTATGGCCAAACTGTTCTATTTTTGTTTCATCAGACCAGAGGACATTTCTCCAAAAAGTACAACCTTTGTCCCCATGTGCAGTTGCAAACCGTAGTCTGTCTTTTTTATGGTGGTTTTGGAACAGTGGCTTCTTCCTGGCTGAGTGGCCTTTCAGGTTATGTTGATATAGGACTCGTTTTACGGTGGATATAGATACTTTTGTACCGGTTTCCTCCAGCATCTTCACAAGGTCCTTTGCTGTTGTTCTGGGATTGATTTGCACTTTTCGCACCAAAGTTTGTTCATCTCTAGGAGACAGAATGCGTCTCCTTCCTGAGCGGTATGACGACTGCGTGTTCCCATGGTGTTTATACTTGCATACTATTGTTTGCACAGATGAACGTGGTACCTTCAGGCGTTTGGAAATTGCTCCCAAGGATGAACCAGACTTGTGGAGGTCTACAATTTCTTTCTGAGGTCTTGGCTGATTTCTTTGGATTTTCCCATGATGTCAAGCAAAGAGGCACTGAGTTTGAAGGTAGGCCTTGAAATACATCCACAGGTACACCTCCAATTGACTCAAATGATGTCAATTAGCATATCAGAAGCTTCTAAAGCCATTACATAATTTTCTGGAATTTTCCAAGCTTTTTAAAAGCACAGTCAACTTAGCTTCTGACCCACTGGAATTGTGATACAGTGAATTATAAGTGAAATAATCTGTCTGTAAACAATTGTTGGAAAAATTACTTGTGTCATGCACAAAGTAGATGTCCTAGCCGACTTGCCAAAACTATAGTTTGTTAACAAGAAATTTGTGGAGTGGTTGAAAAACAAGTTTTAATGACTCCAACCTACGTGTATGTAAACTTCGACTTCAACTGTGTGTGTGTGTGTGTGTGTAATATATATATATATATATATATATATATATATATATATATATATATATATATATATATATATATATATATATATATATATATATATATACACACATTACGGACAGTATGTGGATAGAATATATAATATATCTGAAGAATACATAGGATAGAATAGTATATGTACAGCAATAGTTTAATAGGATGGCCTTGACTAGAATACAGTATATACAGTGGGGGAAAAAAGTATTTAGTCAGCCACCAATTGTGCAAGTTCTCCCACTTAAAAAGATGAGAGAGGCCTGTAATTTTCATCATAGGTACACGTCAACTATGATAGACAAATTGAGAAAAAAAATTCCAGAAATTCACATTGAAGGATTTTTAATGAATTTATTTGCAAATTGTGGTGGAAAATAAGTATTTGGTCACCTACGAACAAGCAAGATTTCTGGCTCTCACAGACCTGTAACTTCATCTTTAAGAGGCTCCTCTGTCCTCCACTCGTTACCTGTATTAATGGCACCTGTTTGAACTTGTTATCAGTATAAAAAACACCTGTCCACAACCTCAAACAGTCACACTCCAAACTCCACTATGGCCAAGACCAAAGAGCTGTCAAAGGACACCAGAAACAAAATTGTAGACCTGCACCAGGCTGGGAAGACTGAATCTGCAATAGGTAAGCAGCTTGGTTTGAAGAAATCAACTGTGGGAGCAATTATTAGGAAATGGAAGACATACAAGACGACTGATAATCTCCCTCGATCTGGGGCTCCACACAAGATCTCACCCCGTGGGGTCAAAATGATCACAAGAATGGTGAGAAAAAATCCCAGAACCACACGGGGGGACCTAGTGAATGACCTGCAGAGAGCTGGGACCAAAGTAACAAAGCCTACCATCAGCAACACACTATGCCGCCAGGGACTCAAATCCTGCAGTGCCAGACGTGTCCCCCTGCTTAAGCCAGTACATGTCCAGGCCCGTCTGAAGTTTGCTAGAGTGCATTTGGATGATCCAGAAGAGGATTGGGAGAATGTCATATGGTCAGATGAAACCAAAATATAACTTTTTGGTAAAAACTCAACTCGTCGTGTTTGGAGGAAAAATAATGCTGAGTTGCATCCAAAGAACACCATACCTACTGTGAAGCATGGGGGTGGAAACATCATGCTTTGGGGATGTTTTTCTGCAAAGGGACCAGGACGACTGATCTGTGTAAAGGAAAGAATGAATGGGGCCATGTATCGTGAGATTTTGAGTGCAAACCTCCTTCCATCAGCAAGGGCATTGAAGATGAAACATGGCTGGGTCTTTCAGCATGACAATGATCCCAAACACACCGCCCGGGCAACGAAGGAGTGGCTTCGTAAGAAGCATTTCAAGGTCCTGGAGTGGCCTAGCCAGTCTCCAGATCTCAACCCCATAGAAAATCTTTGGAGGGAGTTGAAAGTCTGTGTTGCCCAGCGACAGCCCCAAAACAACACTGCTCTAGAGGAGATCTGCATGGAGGAATGGGCCAAAATACCAGCAACAGTGTGTGAAAACCTTGTGAAGACTTACAGAAAACGTTTGACCTGTGTCATTGCCAACAAAGGGTATATAAAAAAGTATTGAGAAACTTTTGTTATTGACCAAATACTTATTTTCCACCATCATTTGCAAATAAATTCATAAAAAATCCTACAATGTGATTTTCTGGATTTTTTTTCCTCATTTTGTCTGTCATAGTTGTCATGTACCTATGATGGAAATTACAGGCCTCTCTCATCTTTTTAAGTGGGAGAACTTGCAAAATTGGTGGCTGACTAAATACTTTTTTTCCCCACTGTACATATGAAATGGGTAAAACAGTATGCAAACATTATTAAAGTGACCAGTGTTCGATTATTAAAGTGACCAGTGTTCCATGTCTATGTACATAGGGCAGCAGCCTCTAAGGTACAGGGTTGAGCAGCCGGGTGGTAGTCGGCTAGTGACAGTGACTAAGTTCAGGGCAGGGTACTGGGTGGAGGCCGGTTAGTGATGTCTATTTAACAGTCTGATGGCCTTGAGATAGAATATGTTTTTCAGTCTCTCGGTCTCAGCTTTGATGCACCTGTGCTGACCTCGCCTTCTGGATGATAGTGGGATGAACAGGCCGTGGCATTTTTATCTTCTTGGCCTTCCTTTGACACTGGGTGCTGTAGATGTCCTGGAGGACAGGCAGTGTGCCCCTGGTGATGTGTTGGGCAGGCCGCACCACCCTCTGGAGAGCCCTGTGGTTACGGACGATGCAGTTGCCGTGCCAGGTGGTAATACAGCCCGACAGGATGGTCATAATGGTGCATCTGTAAAAGTTTGTGAGGGTCACAGGGGACAAACCACATTTCTTCAGCTTTCTGCCTACTGTCTGTGTGGGTGGACTATTTCAGATTGTCAGTGATGTGTACCCCGAGGAACTTGAAGCTTTTCACCTTCTCCACAGCAGCCCTGTCGATGTGGATGGTGGCGTGCTCCCTCTGCTGTCTACTGAAGTCCATGATCAGCTCCTTCGTTTTGTTGACGTTGACGGAGAGGTTATTTTGCTGGCACCACTCCACCAGGGCCCTCACTTCCTCCCTGTAGGCTGTCTCGTCATTGTTGGTAATCAGGCCTACCACTGTTATGTCGTCTACAAACTTGATGATTGAGTTGGAGGCATGCGTGGCCATGCAGTCATGGGTGAGCAGGGAGTACAGGAGGGGGCTGAGCACGCACCCTTGTGGGGCCCCTGTGTTGAGGATCAGAGTAGTGGAGGTGTTGTTGCCTTTCTTCACCACCTGGGGGCGGCCAGTCAGGAAGTCCAGGACCCAGTTGTACAGGGCAGGGTTCAGACCCAGGGCCCCAAGCTTAAAGATGAGCTTGGAGGGTACTATGGTGTTGAAGGCTGAGCTGTAGTCAATGAACAGCATTCTTACATAGGTATTCCTCTTGTCCAGATGGGATAGGGCAGTGTGATGGCGATTGCATCATCCGTGGATCTATTGGGGCAGTATGCAAATTGCAGTGGGTCTAGGGTGTCGGGTAAGGTGGAGGTAATATGATCCTTAACTAGCCTCTCAAAGCACTTAATGATGACAGAATTGAGTGCTACAGGGTAAAGGTTGACACAGGAGTGAAAATTAATTCCTGTCCCGTCTTGTCAATTGTTCTCCTGTACTGTCCTGATCTCGATACAGTTCTATAACCCCAGAACTTTCCTGTCCCTTCCTGATAAAAATCACTCTCGTCCCGTCCTGTGCTAATTTTTGCGTGCAGAAATATGTATGCTATTATGTTTGTTTAGGAAATATTCAAAATAATTTCAGTAATGCAATCTGCAACTGTGATATGTGGTTGTCTTTACTATTTTTGTTTAATGCACTGACTGTAGGCCTAAGTCACTCTGGATAAGAGGGTATTCTAAATTACCTAAATGCAGATCGATTTATGCTGGAGGATGAGGACAGAGACCCCAGCAGGATGGTCTGCTCAGCACAGCACCGGCATAAATCTGTAGCCTACAGCTGAGCACTGCGCACATTATCAACATTTAGCCTACAACACATTAACAGTATGAACATAAAAAATACAAAAAAACCTGAGCGGCAGTACTGCATACATCAAATAAATACAAAAATCACTTCACCTCAAATGCCGCGGGTTTAGTGAAATACGCTAACAATTGGGCTTTACAGTAAAGTTGTTAGGAGTAGAGCAGCTATGCCGCTTCAGGCCGCTTGTCCCACTTTCAGGGTTGGTAACCTATTTGATTAAACCGCAGTATTTTTTACAAGCAGTGTCCTCGTCAAAGACAACTCCATCAAATTTAGCTAAAACATCGCTCTTTCCTTAGCTCTAATGTTAATGTTAGTGATGGGTCCTTGGCTGCAACAAGACATTGCAATTCCTCTATTGAAGGCTTCTTCATTTAGCCTACTAACGTAGGTTGGCATCTGAGGTAGCGTAGTGACTGGCTACAACTGGAGTGAGGCGCAAGAGTGAGCCAACGGAAGGGGGAGGGGGGAGGGGGGAAATTACAATTCATTTTGTATATATTTTTATTAAGTAAACTATATTAGGCCTAGGCTACACAGTTGTTTTTATGAAACGCTCCACACAACATATTTCTACCCAAAAAACTCAGATTACAACTATTCCTGTACTGCCCGTTCCTGTAGACTGTTGATCCTATCTCAAACTTGACTCTAGAACTTCACTCCCATTCCTGCCAGAATCCCGCGGGACCCACAAGACCCAAGGGAGTCCTGTTTCCGTGTCAACCTCTACTATGGGGCGATAGTCATTTAGTTCAGTTACCTTTGCTTTCTTGGGTACAGGAACAATAGTGGACATCTTGAAGCAAGTGGGGACAACAGACTGGGATAGGGAGAGATTGAATATGTCCGTAAACACTCCAGCCAGCTGGTCTGCGCATGCTCTGAGGACACGGCTAGTGATGTTGTCTGGGCCGGCAGCCTTGCGAGGGTTAACACGCTTAAAATGTCTTACTCACGTTGGCCACAGAGAACGAGAGCTCACAGTCTATGGGAGCGGCCCGCATCTGCGGCACTGTGTTATCCTGAAAGCGGGCGAAGAAGGTGTTTAGCTTGTCCGGAAGCAAGACGTTGGTGTCTGCGATGTGGCTGGTTTTCCCTTTGTAATCCGTGATTGTCCCTGCCACATACGTCTCGTATCTGAGCCATTGAATTGCTCCTCCACTTTGTCTCTGTACTGACGTTTTGCTTGTTTGATTGCCTTACGGAGGGCATAACTGGACTGTTTGTATTTGACTATATTCCCAGTCACCTTGCCGTGGTTAAATGCGGTAGTTTGAGCTTTCAGTTTTGCGCGAACGCTGCCATCTATCAACGTTTTTTGGTTTGAATAGGTTTTAATTGTCACAGTGGGAACAACACCCGATTCTAGGTCGGGTGAACAAAAGGACTTGAGTTCCTGTACGTTACCACAATCACACCATGAGTAGTTAATCATGAAACAGACACCTCTGCCTTTCTTCTTCCCAGAGAGTTCTTTATTCCTATCTGCACGATGTACTGAGAACCCAGCTGGCTATATGGACGGGGACAGTATATCTGGAGAGAGCCATGAATCCATGAACCAGAGTATGTTACAGTCCCTGATGTCTCTCTGGAAGGAGATTCTCGCCCTGAGCTCGTCTACTTTATTCTCCAGGGACTGAACATTAGCGAGTAATATACTCAGAAGCGGTGGATGGTGTGCACTCCTCCTGAGTCGGACTAAAAGTCCACTCTGAATACATCTTCTCCGCCGGCAAGGTCTTGGAGCAGCCTCTGGGATAAGTTCAATTGCCTTGGTGGGCAAGAACAAAGTATCTAATTCAGGAAAGTCATATTGCTGGTGAGTTACCGCCGCTCTGATATTCAAAAGTTATTCCTGGCTGTATGTAAAAATGCACAAAACTTTCTAATGTGAAAAATAAAAATAAATTATAATAATGCAAAAGTTGCTTAGGAACCAGAAACAGAGCGGCCATGTCTATCGGCGCCATCTTGCATTTAGTGTATGTGTGTGTGTTTCCTCCTCATCCTCCTACACTACAGCAATATGTGCATCAAACACTACTCACACACACAGAAAATCCACAACACACATTCACACACAGTGTACAGCCAACAATTCTCTACCCGCACAAACCCACCCACGCACACACATACAGCACCAAAATAAAAAATGTCTATACCCCTAACCAACCAATCTGGAGGAAATAAAAGAGAAGCTGTGTCATTGATTGCACACTGACCCGTCAATTCAAAAATCAATGTGGCAGACTCTTATTAATATAATTCTGTCCTTTGTGCATTTACACATAATTAATGTAGGCACATGAAGAAGTCAAAAGACTGATAAACAGAGACAGACACACACAGCAGAAGGGGGCTACAGAGCAAAGTTTAGGATAATGATGCTTGCAGTAGTGATATGGCGCGTGGGTGTGTGTAGCTTTAAAATTCAGCTGCACTACCGACTAGCGTTCATCACAATTCTTCCACTGCAGAGAAAATGATAGGTTTGAGGACGTCTGTGGGAGGCTGCTGCCAGAGAGAATAAATTCCAGACGCTTCTATGTCTCTGAAACGTGCTTAGATTTGAATGTGTATTTAGTATTGTGTGTGTATTAGTGTACATGTACTGTGCTTGAGCGGATGGATGCATAGGTGGGGGGGCTTGACTCGGATTATATTCAGTTCTGGGTAGGTTAAAAACATGTTTATCTCACTAAGAAGAAGAGGGGGAAAAAAGCAGTGTTGTTTTTAAAAGAGAGAAGGGTTCAAATCTCCTTGAATGCTTGGTTGGTTGGGGCTGAGGGCTGGAGCCTGACGGTGAGGTGAGGCTTGCTGCTGGTCTATGGAGGGAAGCTGCTAGGAGAACAGCCAGGGGACGGGGGAGGATTCAAGCTTGGATGCACAGTTTTCACAGCTTTGCCTGTGTGGGCTGGTGGCTCCCAGTCCTCCTCCTCATCCTCCTCGCTACACTACAGCACTTAGGTGTGTTTTTATGTGTGTCCTCCTCTTCCTCGCTACACTACGGGCCCCCGCTTCAAATCAAAGCCTCTTAGAAGAGTGAGATAGAGAAACACAGAGAGAGACAGAAATAAAATCCTCAATATTCTCAGCCATGTGTGGGGATGAAGAAATAACATTATTTTGAAATCAAAGGTTCTTCACACGAAAAATGTATGTTGAGGCCTTCACCTTCAGATGTTACTGAGAAATAATTATGTGAAATACCTTTCCTTTTCTATCCATGCCCTGTGAGGTATGATGAGCTGGGCGGTAACCATTGACAACCCTGACCTTCACATTAATGTTGCTGGGAGGACAGAGTTAGGACACTGTTCCAATGAATTCTCAACATACAGTATTTAGATTTACATTTTAGTCATTTAGCAGACACTCTTATCCAGAGCGACTTACAGTTAGTGAATGCATACATGTTTTGTTTTTTTCATACTGGCCCCCCATGGGAAACGAACCCACATCCCTGCCGGCCAAACCCTCCCCTACCTTGGACGACGCTGGACCAATTGTGCGCCGCCCATGGGTCTCCCGGTCGCGGCTGGCTGCGACAGAGCCTGGACTCGAACCAGGATCTCTAGTGGCACAGCTAGCACTGCGATGCAGTGCCTTAGACCACTGCGCCACTCGGGAGTATCATATTCTCAGTCATTTCAACACACACAGGAGAAAGAAGACCCAGTCACAGCACACCAGCGGTTATGAAACGTGTTCAAGGCTGTTTCTCCTCTTCAATAAAAACGTTCTGTCACAACAACAACATTTCCTGATGCACTTCCCTTTCTGACAGCTAGCAATGTTTCCTACCTATAGTATGGCTAACCAACCCACTGGCTAATTCATATATAGCTCTTTCTATCTGTCTCTTTCACTCCCTTTCAAGGTTTCTGTGCCACCTGAAAAGGATACCCGGTATAGCTGTGCGAGCATATTTTGTCTGCGTCCCTGTGCCGTGCTTTGCCACCCACCCACACATGTCAAGACAATGAGCTGGGTGCATCATTATGTTAGCTGACAACAGTGTTCACAACCCATGCTGAGTTGAGGCTAGGGTTGGGCAGTATCCAGATTTTCATACCGTTCCTGTACCATACCGGGGTATACGGTATTAAAAGGCAGTGCACACAACGGGCACTATTTCTTTCAAAATGTAAAATCTTAATCCAAGAGGGGATTGATTGCGGTAACCAATCATTAATCCGTGAAGAGCACAGTTCTCCAGCGTGCCAGTGGCCAGCGAAGGTGAGCATTTGCCCACTGAAGTCGGTTACGATGCCGAACTGCAGTCAGGTCAAGACGCTGGTGAGGATGACGAGCATGCAGATGAGCTTCCCTGAGACGGTTTCTGACAGTTTGTGCAGAAAATATTTGGTTGTGCAAACCCACAGCTTCATCAGCTGTCCGGGTGGCTGGTCTCAGACGATCTTGCAGGTGAAGAAGCCAGATGTGGAGGTCCTGGGCTGACGTGGTTACATGTGGTCTGCAGTTGTGAGGCCAGTTGGACGTACTGCCAAATTCTCTAAAATGACGTAGGAGGAGGCTTAAGGTAGAGAAATTTACATTAAATTGTCTGGCAACAACTCTGGTAGTCATTCATGCAGTCAGTCAGTGAGAAATGCTCACTAACAGGGATGTAAACACATTTGTGTAAAACAGAGAGAAATAAGCTTTTTGTGTGTATGGAACATTTCTGGGATCTTTTATTTCAGCTCATGAAACATGGGACCAACACTTTACATGTTGCATTTATATTTTTGTTCAGTATACAGTGGGGGAAAAAAGTAGTTTGTCAGCCACCAATTGTGCAAGTTCTCCCACTTAAAAAGATGAGAGAGGCCTGTAATTTTCATCATAGGTACACGTCAACTATGACAGACAAATTGAGGATTTTTTATGAATTTATTTGCAAATTATGGTGGAAAATAAGTATTTGGTCACCTACAAACAAGCAAGATTTCTGGCTCTCACAGACCTGTAACTTCTTCTTTAAGAGGCTCCTCTGTCCTCCACTCGTTACCTGTATTAATGGCACCTATTTGAACTTGTTATCAGTATAAAAGACACCTGTCCACAACCTCAAACAGTCACACTCCAAACTCCACTATGGCCAAGACCAAAGAGCTGTCAAAGGACACCAGAAACAAAATTGTAGACCTGCACCAGGCTGGGAAGACTGAATCTGCAATAGGTAAGCAGCTTGGTTTGAAGAAATCAACTGTGGGAGCAATTATTAGGAAATGGAAGACATACAAGACCACTGATAATCTCCCTCGATCTGGGGCTCCACGCAAGATCTCACCCCGTGGGGTCAAAATGATCACAAGAACGGTGAGCAAAATCCCAGAACCACGCGGGGGACCTAGTGAATGACCTGCAGAGAGCTGGGACCAAAGTAACAAAGCCTACCATCAGTAACACACTACGCCGCCAGGGACTCAAATCCTGCAGTGCCAGACGTGTCCCCCTGCTTAATGTCCAGGCCCGCCTGAAGTTTGCTAGAGTGCATTTGGATGATCCAGAAGAGGATTGGGAGAATGTCATATGGTCAGATGAAACCAAAATAGAACGTTTTGGTAAAAACTCAACTCGTCGTGTTTGGAGGAAAAATAATGCTGAGTTGCATCCAAAGAACACCATACCTACTGTGAAGCATGGGGGTGGAAACATCGTGCTTTGGGGCTGTTTTTTCTGCAAAGGGACCAGGATGACTGATCCGGTAAAGGAAAGAATGAATGGGGCCATGTATCGTGAGATTTTGAGTGAAAACCTCCTTCCATCAGCAAGGGCATTGAAGATGAAACGTGGCTGGGTCTTTCAGCATGACAATGATCCCAAACACACCGCCCGGGCAACGAAGGAGTGGCTTCGTAAGAAGCATTTCAAGGTCCTGGAGTGGCCTAGCCCGTCTCCAGATCTCAACCCCATAGAAAATCTTTGGAGGGAGTTGAAAGTCCGTGTTGCCCAGCGACAGCCCCAAAACATCACTGCTCTAGAGGAGATCTGCATGGAGGAATGGGCCAAAATACCAGCAACAGTGTGTGAAAACCTTGTGAAGACTTACAGAAAACGTTTGACCTGTGTCATTGCCAACAAAGGGTATATAACAAAGTATTGAGAAACTTTTGTTATTGACCAAATACTTATTTTCCACCATAATTTGCAAACAAATTCATAAAAAATCCTACAATGTGTTTTCTGGAGAAAAAAAATCGAATTTTGTCTGTCATAGTTGACGTGTACCTATGATGAAAATTACAGGCCTCTCTCATCTTTTTAAGTGGGAGAACTTGCACAATTGGTGGCTGACTAAATACTTTTTTTCCCCACTGTAAATATGCAATCAAATTCAAAACTCCAAATGTAAATGGTATTTATAGGAATTAGAGCCCGGGCTTTGCGTAATTATTTTCCGACTGGAAAAGGCTCTTGGATCCAGCTGCCCATTTAGTGCTGTATTTCATGCTGCGTTCAGGGTTGTTGTGGTGGTGGCTTTTAAACGTGGCACATCTGTGAATGATAACAATCCTCAACCATCTCGAAAAGAGGAGCTGAGACTAATTTGATTTCACTTAATTAGTTCCATAGGTGACTGACAGTGCTGATACACTATGCTGTAAGTCACGCACACACACACACTCTCTCTATGGCATAGCCTCCCTGGGAGGCAGTGGCGGCATTATGCTAAATGATTAAAAACAATTATCATTGCCTAGGGTGAGTGATGGGCGAATAACAGCAGAGGACAGCTTGGTAAATATATAAATAAACGTGATATCCAGAGACTCCGCTCCATTCCTTCTCTAATGATATCCGAATATCAAAGAGACCAAATCAACAGATGCTTATTCCTTATTCCTCCGTCCTCCAAATAGCATAAAATCTCCTCCAGGCTGCTAAGCAGAGTCTTCAGCCCACCCCGCCGTGAAATTGAATAACCCCCCAAATAATTTACAGTGAAAACTCGAAGAATCTATCCCACCAAGATGACATGGCATTACCCTTTCTATTCTATTCTTAATGATGGGCATCATCATCATCATCATGTCCCATAGCACCATCAGGACTGACATGTCCTGGCTCCAACACAGTATTACTCACATTGACTGACAGAAAAGAACATGGTGAAATCATCAAACATACAAGTGACCGTTGAGTTACTGTATTCTGACAGGTCAGAAGACTTCTCCTAAGAGGGTGTAACATGGTGCCAGTAAGAAAGTTGCTGCTAACTAAAAGAATGTTGCTGCTATGTGATTATAATCTGATTGGAACTGAAACGTGATTATAATGCAGTTTTTTTAGTATTACAGTATCAATGTTATGCTATCAGCAATTGTTTTATTCATATGCTGATGTCAAAAAGACCTAATGCTTCAGGACAGTAAAATCGCTGTCATCACAGACAGTCTTACAGAGAAAAGTGACATTGATGAGAACATTGACATCATGGACAGAATGGTACCAGTCATGTGGCTAGTAGAACACAGAAAAACAACATTATTAATTGACAACCTGATTTGCAACTTTGGAGATCTTTTCTAGGCCTATTTCATTTTCTTTCATAGGCTACTCTATCATTAGAATAACTTAAAGTATTATTATTTCAGTCACTACAGACAAGGGCAGTATATTTTATCAAATAAACAAACAAACAGAGAAATCTAATTTGTTAGCTAAATAAATAAATAAAAAGTTCAAAGATAGGGAAGGGACAAACAGCATTAGTATCCTGAGAAGATCAAAAACACGGCCGTGTCTCTCTAGTACACCATTCCTGTGTACTCAGACAAGAGAGAGAAACGCATGAGGATGCATTTCCTTTTGGGAATTTTGCTTCATATCTTCTGACAATCGTCAAAAAATTATAAAATCAAACTCCTTTTCCCAGGAAACATCCTAGACCTACACCTAAAAGAGACATCAGAAAATCTAAAACCGCTCAAATCAAAAAACACTTTTGAGTTACACCAGCCCCCAGCCAGCCGGGCAGGCTGTCGGGATTGAATTGTTGAATTGTTCCAAATGCTGACCAGAGCAGTCAGCTGTATTGCATTGGAGGGAGAGGTGATGTCCCCTTGGGTGGTGTCAAAGCATAGCCAGTTTAATGGAAGCACAAAGCCGCCGTGCCAAAGAGACTTATGTTATACACTGTGCTGCTCCAAGGCAGGGCACAACACCGAGACTGACAGCTGCAATAGAGGCTACATTCCAATATCCATACTAGCATAGGCCTACTACTTAGAATGCATACCCAATACTATTTAGAATTCTAATAGTCTGCTCATTTTAAGTAGCATGCTAGTGTGGACATTAAGACAAAGGGTTGAGAAACCACAGAGCCACACTGGCCATAGAAAGGACCATGGACGTGCCGCAGTATATTGGCCCCCTATATATGCAAATTAGGAAACTATTTTGCTCTGCACTGTGAGAGTATTTAAACTAGTTGATGTTATGCATCTACCTGAATTTGTTTGATGATGACATGCCGCAGAACAAATTGCCTGCTGGGGGACAATAAAGCAGGGCTCTACAGAGAGAAAATGTGCTGCACTGAAGATACCAAGCTCCCAATACACACACACACAAACACACACACACACACAGGACAATGGACGGACACACACACAGAGAGAACCTTTGAACACATTCAATGCCACTGATGTGGTATGCTGGACAAGTAGAACACTACTTAGTCTACCCATAATGCCTAATTTGATGTGTCATCACCTCCTACACATACACTGGGGTCCAATCCCTGGTAACTTTTACCCAATAGATTTGTATATGTCACTGAGGAGTAGTGTGCACGCACACACACTCCCGCAGACGCAAACACACCCACAGTGATCCTCCTTCCTACGGCAATCCGGAAGGAGCGAGACAGGCTAATGAGCAGAGAAGAGAAGTTTGGCCACAGGAAAAAACCCTAGGCAGCAGAAATGAGATCAGAACTTGAGCTTCAGCAGGACCTCTCTCTCTCTCTCTCTCTCTCTCTTTCTTTTCTCACTCTCCCTCCATCTTCTCCTTTCTTCCTCTTCCCTCCATCCTACCAGTCTGAGGAATACTGCATCAGCAGCACCTCAGGAGAAAGGGAGGAGAACAGTTATTGACTTTAACTAGATCATTAAGAACTACCTATCAGCCCAAACCCAAAGAAATATCTACCCAACCAACTTTGTCATAATTAAAAAGAACTACCAACCCAAACCACAAAGACGTCTACCGAACCGACTTTATCATCACTATACTACACCATCCTGCCCCCTTCAAGAGAGAGATGAGATTGAATAATGCGATTCTGTTCTATAAGCATGATAAATAACTGCAGCAGACATTCCAGAAGAATAACTAATGTATTCAGTGAGGACAGGGAAGCCCTCTGCACCGCCTGTGTCAAGACAGCAGGGATTGTTTCAGCTGTTTTTACTCAGGCATCTTCACAGGTCACATGGTTATGGGCCCTTGGTACCTCCACACTGCTGCAGTGGGCTATTTCTGGGGCTTTGCCAGGATGCTGGGCAGGAGGGTAGAGATAGGGAATACACAAATCTGTGTTCCTTTTAGTAGCTTCCCTCTGTTTCAAAACGTTTTGTCCCATTTCATGCCTACTGAACATGGCCCAGGTGCTGCTTAAAGTGATGAGAAGTGAAGTGAAGTGAAGCGGGGGATAAGTGGTTAATAAGTGGCAGTGCTGTGGCTTTCCCACCGTTGTTTCTACATATTCCCCTCAGCAGTATTGTCTGTGAGACCGCTGGGCTGAATGCTGAAATCTGCATGCCAATGAGATGAGCACAGTGGTTGTGTCAGTCTCACAGAATGACGCCTCATGTCATGGCAGAGAGAGCGACAGCTGCAGGCCCACTGGCGGGCAGGCGTCACCCCACACTGACCCAACCTCAACAGCCTCTCTGCAGTGTGCCCCCAACCAACCCCGACAGCCATTCTCTGCAGTTCTCTGCCATTCTCTCTCTCAGTCAGTCAGAGAACCGCTGGCATCACCCCATCTGAACCCCACCCCACCACAGGCACACACCTGACAGCATAAGCCCAACCGCAACCCATCCTGACAGCCTCTCGCTCTACGTGCCATGTCCCAGCCAGTCAGTCAGTTAGTCAGAGGACCGCTAGGCCGGTGCCCTAATCAAGACAAAGACAGCTAAGAATGTAATTAAATACAATAAAAATCTCTCTATAGGCTTTTACTCCATACTTCCTCGTACTTTGAAAGTATGGGATCCCTATTGAGAGCATATTATAGGCCTAGATGACAACTTGCTCCGAATCCTTTGCAAACTTGCTTTCAAACTTCAGGAACAGAAAACAGCTAGGGGTGTTCAGAGTTTCCATTCCTTTAAGGACAGATAATTCAATAAGATTGGTGTATACAGTAGCTTCTAAAAAACCTTGACTAGACTGACCATGAATATCTACTGCTGAACGGAGTGGAGAGCTCCATTGAAAGTGATAGTAGTAGTGGAGAGAGCCTCTCGTGATGTCTTTGCTCAGCATACTGTACAACAAAGAAGTCCAATATCGTTCAAGCCATTATTTTGCTGGCTTGTGTTCGGCACTGAGGCACTGACTGCAGAAAATCTAGTGCACCAGGTACCAGTGACTTGGTCGGCTGAGGTTAAAGTAGTAGTTGACACCCAAAATAATTTCTTGAGTTTATGTCCCATGCCATCTGTGTAGATCCTCCTACAGTATGTGTCAATCCCAAATGAATTTCAAAGATATGCAGAATCTTTAATACTAAAATTGCGTATATTTTTCACATTATTTTCGGATTGGGGCATATTGCTGGATCTACCCAAACAGATGGCATGGGATGTGGACTCATCTTGATAGAACATGGATATTGTGATCTGAAAACATCTGGCTTCCTTGGATTTCGCAATGAACCATCACATCAATATCGAAGACCATCTTTTCAGGTTGCGACATGCCACCATCACCAATTAATAGTCTGAACTGGTGAACCCATCACCCAATATCTGGTGATAACAGACAGGAAAGACAAGTGACAATGAAAGAGAAATTAGTGATTATTTCAACATCAGGATCATCATCACTACCTAAGCCTACTATTGTGTCGCAGCTCATATGTGAATAGGACTGATCTAAATTCATTTTGTTCTGATAATTGAGTGTAATTATGGTGGTGATGATAATGTGCGAGTGCCATGCTCTCGAGTGGCTCAAGGCCCAAGGCCAAGAATAAGCTCTTAGATAATGGCAGGTAATGGAGCCCCATTGCATGTCAGTGATGGAACTCTTGTTTTGTCCACGGTGGCCATGGTGACAGAGATGACAGATTATTAAAAGTTACGGGAATGACCTCAGGGAAGGTCATATGATGATCTCATGACTGTATTTGACAAAAAAGCAACTAATATACACCAACGGTCACCAAGGCATGAACAGAGTAGGAGTGTGTGTACATTGAAAATAAACTACATAGGAAAGAAATTATGGGAAATATCCCTTTGGTTGTTACAAGGCATGATCATATATCCTGTCAAAATGATCTCTTATGCCTCGTATCAACAGTGATGCATTTGGTTATTAATGTCTAATGTATTTCAACGCGAAGACAAGTCAGGTTGTGAAACACTTGGTCATTGATCAGTTGCTTTCACAGTATAGGCTTAGACTCATGGCTACTGTAGCTACCTTCTGCATCGAAGTCCCTTGAAAGGTTCAGTTCAGAGTACTTCTCCCACAACAATGAACACAGTGACACCAGGCCACTATACACCACTCCAATAGATCTGATATGAAACAAAAAGACCCATTCACTTTACTTTTGCTCTCCTCCATTGTCGTGGAATAGGCTAAAAGCTAGCTAGTCAAAGGCTTCGTACGGTCGTGTTATTGAGGGGCCAGTGACCCTGCATTGACTCATCTGACTACTCTAAGAACAAAGACAGGTACATGGGAGAGAGAGAGAGAGAGAGAGAGAGAGAGAGAGAGAGAGAGAGAGAGAGAGAGAGAGAGAGAGAGAGAGAGAGAGAGAGAGAGAGAGAGAGAGAGGCAGCAAGCTAATTATTTTCTCCCCAGGTACACACGGAGCTGCCTACCAGTTTCACAGGTGACTCGACATCTCCCGCTGCTAGATCACCAGCATCACAGGTCAACTGCACAGAAATATGAGCAGGAGGAATTCCCACTTCTATATCAGCAAACATTGACCTGGAATGGCTGATTCATAGTTTTCACCTTGTTATTTCATCCCAAGTGATGTGAGTCAGCTAGAATGACCAATGTTAAATGCATGCACATTAAAAACATCACTTCAAATCATGACAGTCCTGATTAGATGAAAACTGATAGAAGTCACAATCACCAAGTGAGAGGGTATGGAAACAGCACTTCACAGTTTCACTTTGTGTTTTTTGGAAAGGTTACTTTTCAAACTACAGAAATAGGTGACACCGGGGAAAAAGACAATGAATCATTCAATGATAAGAAAGACCTTCTCCAGTTTCCCCCAAACAACATTTATATCCATTTGGTGGGAACCTTTAGATTGTAGGTATCCGTCAAAGAAGAACTAGACAGATCCATTGTTGATAAGGATAGGTTGTTATTATAGTGGCAGTGTGGCACACACCATGGCCTTTTGCAGCAGTGCAGCGGAGACTGCTGAGACCGACAGATATGATCCAGAGAAAATAACGTAAAATCATAGCAGCATCTCCACGCCGCTACAGGCTCCCAGAGGGGAGGACAGCTGAGCTGAGGAGGGTAGACAAATAGCTAATCTGACATTAGTCAACGATTGAGCGCTGCCGCTGCCTTGACACAATAAACGGAGGAGATCCAGCTAAATCCCAATATAAGCTCTATCTGCCCACGTGGCGCACAGTGCCAAAGCACGACAAAACAACACACTTTCTGCAGTGGTTCTACAATGGTCTCTCCCTACATACTGCTGGATAGCAGCTATTCTATGTCTGGAATTAGAGCATCATTCAGGAAGGGCATGGATGGCACAGGAGTTTAGAGGTCAAATAGAACTGCATCAAAGTTGGACCAGTGGTGTTGTTACACACTCTCACCAGAATGTGTCGCTGTTGCTACATCAAGTAAAAATCACATTATTCAGCTACAAATACAGCATTTCCTTCTAAAGAAGGACAATGATGTTTAATGGCAGCTCTAGGAATTTAAAAATAATGGGGGTTTCTTAAGAATTACTTCAGCTAAAATCATGGTGACAGGGAGGGTTTGTGCACAGCTTTTCTCTGTATGTGGGATAATTAAGTGTCATTCAGACACCCCTAACTAGCAGAAGTGAGGAACACATTCCAGTCAGGATGAAAGAAAGCTAGGAATTCATTATTTTTTAAAACTCCCATCTCACCGATATCAGCTAATCCATGAAATAAGGGAATATAATATGAGTGTTCAATAGTATTCCATGGTAACTACCATCACATTATTAGCACCATACAAGTAGATGAAGTATAAAGGAAATGGATTCAAATGTATTCATTTTTTTGTTGTTAATTGTTTAGTTTATCAAATCATAGAGATGACTCAATGTACAATACAGAGTCCATAAAACAGTTAGAATCCTGCCTGTTCACATCATTCCTTTGCTTTGCACTGAGCGGGCGAGTGACAGAGATTACATAACAGGCTCATCAGTGGGGTATGCTACGGCTAGCCCACGCACCCTATCCACAATCCTCAGCAGCCAGCCCTCAGTGGATTGGCCTAGGTTGAATCTCAACTGTATTTCCTTGATTCCTTGCGTCCTCTTTCCTTATCTCCTTCTCAAAACAAATTGCTCCAATGTGTTTTGAGAAGGAGAGTTAGGCTACAAACAAAATGGCAGAGGAAGACTGCTTTGGTGAACAAAAGGAGCAAAAAGAAACATTTATTACCATGAATAATCACATATTGTAACGTGAAGATGTTCCAAACATCTCAGTGTTTCAATGCGAATCATTTTGGATGATGAGCATAGCTGTGCATTGGGAAATAAATGTCTCTCACCATATATACTGAACAAAAATATAAAACGCAACATGTAAAGTGTTGGTCCCATGTTTCAGTCATGTGAAATCCATAGATTAGGCCTAATGAATGCATTTCAATTGACTGTTCCTGATATGAACTGTAACTCAGAACAACCGTTGACATTGTTGCATGTTGCGTTTATATTTTTGTTCAGTATAGATGGGTTAACTGACAACATCACAAAAACAATGCGCACACTTCAATGGGGCAGAAGTCTGTGTTGTTGTGATTCTGGATGGCCAGATAGCTAGCAACAATGACAAGAAACTGCCATGTGGGGAATCGTAAGTGACTCGTTCATCTTGTTCTTGATACCATGTCTTGTTTTGAGGTGTTTTGACTGATTTCATGTCAACGCTAATATGGCTAAAAGTCACTAGCTAGCTAACCAACAACCGTAACGATGTATTTGAGAGACAACAAGTGCTCATTGTGCAAATGTGTGTTTTCAATAAACATTGGAGACGAAATATAGTTTACATGTTGTCAACAATCTAAGCCAACCCCGTCTGTTTTGCCTCGTAGTTGCGCACGTGTCGGTTTTGTTGCTGAACAACCAACCAGTCTATGCACATACACTCAACATATTTACACACGTGCCCCAATGGTGCGGCCTAGAATACAAATTTGGGTTGCCATTTTAGCACAGACATTACATACATAATTTATATACTATACATATCCGTGATCAATATTTGTCTATGCTGAAGACACTACTGGTAAATATTACAAACTAAGTTCAACTTGTCTCAAGGGAACAGCTATGTGAGTCCCACTATACAATACAATACACATTGGGTATTTATTATTTGTATTATTATTGGTCTATTATTTATAGGGCCAATAAGTAACCATTTCACTGTTAGTCTACACCTGTTGTTTACAAAGCATGTGATTTTAATTTATTTGGCTAAAGGTCAGAGGAAGATAACCAGAGGTATTTTTCAGTGGTAAATGCTGTGGGATTTGAGGACAACTCATTCCCACAAGGTCCTTGACATTTAATAATGGATTACATTCATATAGCACCTTTCACTAGTACTTTTCTCCAAGTGCTTTACATTGAGTGTGTTTGTGTGTGGGTGGGTGGAGGGGGGGGTTCCTTTACTACTCAACAGTACAAGAGTGGTGTGTGTTCCAAGTAGGACATGAATCAGCTACCAAAACCAGCTAACATGTCAACATGGAATATGGGGGCCGGGAGAATGCTAAGAAATGCTAAAAAAGAGAGCCAACCTTTTCATTAAGTGCTTCATTGACATACAATGACGTTTTCACAAGCCACCGCTAACTTCCACAATCCGCACCCTGACTAACTACAGCAGAGGTGTGTGATGTTACTGTATGTGGCATATCGTAAACGTTGTGACTGTACTTTGATTTTGTTAGTTGTGATTTTGTTAGTTGAAGGGGTGGAGGCAGGGCTAGGTATCAGGGGTCATAGATAGTGTAGAAGGGTCACCTGTAGGAATCCCATGCATCTTGGCATCAGTTGCCGTTGGTTGGTCCCTGTGTGGCATGCCGTGCCGTGCGTTGTGTGCCAATCGTGCCTGCCTGCCTCCACTCTCCTCGCCACCCCAACAGCCCCTAGTAACTCCTGCACACCCACTAGCCCCTTCTTCCTTCCATCCACCCAACCAACAGACACATGTTGCCTAGGCAACCCCAAAGCACTCACATCTACTCTGTCTGAGAGTGAAAACAAAATGTCAATATCTTATTTGTTTAATCATGTATTTTTCATAGTTTCATTCATCTCTTTCATCCTGTCCATCCATCCATCCATGTAGGATATTAAGCCCTCCCCTTCGTCAATAATCCTTTCATTCCATAAAAATTCTCCATCTGTCCACTACTCTCTCTATGTGGATTCCAGGAAGCAGACACACTTACAACACTGACTCTCTATCCTCTTCTGCTCTATTAACTTCAATGTTTAGAGACTGATTGTCATAGTTAAACTGATATTTCTTTCATTAAGGTTAATCAAGAGAATGTTCCTCTATCTGACATCTATTACTTGCCAAGCGCCATAGCTAAATAAGGGTTACAGCATGGACAGATGATGCTGATTGTCCATTTCCACTGCAGTGCACCTGGCAGTCCCCACAACAGCTCCATTTCCTTCAATGTCTTGATTGAACATGAGATGGGGTCCACCCAGGTCTATCCAGCCACTTTGCTCGTGTCAGAGTTGTACCTTCTGGTGTCAACCAACAATGACAAAGCTGTAATGAAGTCTGGAAGGAGATATGACAGGGCAACGTGAACTGCATTGACAGCGTTCAATGGGCCAATCAGAAATCTATTAATTGAGGGATAAATAGAAATTAATAGAAGACTGAAAGGAACACACTTAAAAATCTGCAGAAAGGAAACCTAATGTACTTCTTAATGAGGCTCATTTACATGTTTTAGTGATCGTAGATGCTCACAGTTAAACTGATGGGTCCTGCTAATGTCATACTTCCTCTGTGTCAGAGAAATAAAGAATCACAGCAGAGAGCAACAGAAACTCGTACATCAACACTGTGTGTGTGTGTGTGTGTGCATGTCACAGTAAATCTACTGCTGGGGGCTGATGCTACATGAATCAATGCTGTCAAGAGGGCGTGACACACACACACACACACACACACACACAACCTCACACAGACGGGCACACACACACACACTGCAGGAATGTTGCCCACAAAATAAAAAAGGATGCTTACATCAAATCAAGCTACCATAGAAATGTAGCTGGAAGAGGGTGTGACACACACACAAACCCAAGACATTACACACACACACACAATACACACACATGTGCAAGGTATTAGCACACTCACTGATGTTTGCACACACATGCACACACACACACCTTTAGTATGATCCCCTGCCCTATATGGATTATATTATACTATGTATGCAGGTCTTTCTCAGTATTTCATTAGCAGTGTATTTCTTTCCTTCTCGTCTCAACCCTCCCTACATTCAGAGAGATGCTGCCATGCTCTGAACAACCGCCCACGTCCACCCTCACAGAGAAAGAAAGAGATGGAGAGAGAGCGAGGGAACGAGAGAGAGGGTGAGAGGGAGGGAGGAGCGGAAGTGCTTTCACAGTAAGAGAGCTAAGATACACAGTAGGAACACAAGGTTTAGTCCTCCATGCTGTGCTCTTAACAAATGACAGCACGAGTGTGTGCACGAAAACACGCAAACACACACAAACAAACAAGGTCAAGTGTGTGTGCCAGGTCTTGTTTGTAGTGGCCATGGTTAAAGGGAGCTGAAATTATAGATAAATACACCTGGGATATAATTGTGTTGTGAATTCCACCGCTCACACTGTTTACTGTACACCTCAGTTTGTAATAGCTCAGTAGAGTAAATACCTACAAATAAAAAATGTAACCGCTGTTTGTTTGCTTGCCAGGCCCCTACAAGACAGACAGGGACTTTTAGGTCCTCAGGGCACATAGCTACAACAATATTGATTGTGTTGAAAAGAATAGTAGAACAGCTGAGGTATCGGTAGTTTCTCCTTGGTATACTGTAACATACTGTAGGAATCTCCACTTCCTTCATCCATAGGTTCTTCCTATTGTATATCTCGGTCTTGACAAAAATCAACAAAAACCCTCAGAGGAATATGTACAGTACTCTCAAATACCAAACAGCTGAAAAATGGCTTGGCTGCAAATCTTCTATTTTAAAAGGAATTCCTTGAAAGATAGGACATGAAGAAAATATGACAACAGTAAGTAAAATGCCAAGGTTTAAAAACACCAAAACAATTATGTTTCCTCCCACCATCATTCTGTTAAAAGACTTCAGATCCCAAAGCAGAGGAGGAGAACAGGGCACTATAGGGACTGTGGGAAGCAGGAACCTTAGCCAAACTGTCACAACTCAAAAACAGGTTTGTCTGTATACAGATACATACATGTCTGGGAGAGAGTGTTAGCTGGGTTGTGTTCATTAGGCAGCAAACGGAAGAAAACTGACTGAAACAGGGAAGGACTACCTGGACAAGTAACGCTAATTATCATTTTCAGTTGCAAAATGTTTTAAAACAATTTCCAATGCATGCCATAATGAACACAACCCTGGTGACTGGGTACTGCTGTGAGAGAGTCAGTCTCCTGTATGACTGACAGAGGAAGGGATTCATCAGAAACACATCATCATCATCGGAGATGAGCTCTCCTCATGCGACGAGGCTGCTGGCTCTCTGTCAATGCTGATCATTTGTGTAAACGCACACACACACAAACACAGGCTGGGTCCCAATAGTCTTTAAGGAGGAAACCTATCCATTCTATTCACCTTTCAGTGATCATGAAGGAAAACAGATGAGGAAAGGAGGTCATTGGGACACAACCAGTCACCAATGCCTACAGATCTTAATTTGACCCTACTTCTCACAGCAGCAACAGGAAATGTGAATTATTGTGTAGGGGTTGATACATTTTTCTTTAGGGGAAATCAAGTCAGGAAAATTATCTGCGACAACAGAGTGATCAAATTAAGATGGCAGATCTGGAGCTGGCAGAGAATGACGTCCATTCGAAACACACATGCTGCCTTAGATGGCTCCATCAATATGAGAAGCAGCAACTAAAAGCTGGATACTGGTTACCATGGGGAGAGGGTGCGTTAGTAACTCTACCACTGTCTCGGTCTGCCCCATTACAAAATACAAGTAATGAATGAAAAGACTAGATGGGCAGAGAAAGACATCAGCAAAAGACTAGAGCACTTTCCATTATTCCTTTAAAGAATAGGTTGGAGAGTTATCCATTTACGAAAAATAACCAACACGCATTAAGCACACACTCCCTAATAAATAGGTATAGAAACGCTGACACACATACACAGACACACATTTCTCTTGGTGTTTTGGGCTCCTTATACAGTGGGGGAAAAAGTATTTAGTCAGCCACCAATTGTGCAAGTTCTCCCACTTAAAAAGATGAGAGAGGCCTGTAATTGTCATCATAGGTACACGTCAACTATGACAGACAAAATGAGAAAAAAAATCCTGAAAATCACATTGTAGGATTTTTTATGAATTTATTTGCAAATTATGCTGGAAAATAAGTATTTGGTCAATAACAAAAGTTTCTCAATACTTTGTTATATACCCTTTGTTGGCAATGACACAGGTCAAACGTTTTCTGTAAGTCTTCACAAGGTTTTCACACACTGTTGCTGGTATTTTGGCCCATTCCTCCATGCAGATCTCCTCTAGAGCAGTGATGTTTTGGGGCTGTCGCTGGGCAACACGGACTTTCAACTCTCTCCAAAGATTTTCTATCGGGTTGAGATCTGGAGACTGGCTAGGCCACTCCAGGACCTTGAAATGCTTCTTACGAAGCCACTCCTTCGTTGCCCGGGCGGTGTGTTTGGGATCATTGTCATGCTGAAAGACCCAGCCACGTTTCATCTTCAATGCCCTTGCTGATGGAAGGAGGTTTTCACTCAAAATCTCACGATACATGGCCCCATTCATTCTTTCCTTTACACGGATCGGTCGTCCTGGTCCTTTGCAGAAAAACAGCCCCAAAGCATGATGTTTCCACCCCCATGCTTCACAGTATGTATGGTGTTCTTTGGATGCAACTCAGCATTCTTTGTCCTCCAAACACGACGAGTTGAGTTTTTACCAAAACGTTCTATTTTGGTTTCATCTGACCATATGACATTCTCCCAATCCTCTTCTGGATCATCCAAATGCACTCTAGCAAACTTCAGACGGGCCTGGACATGTACTGGCTTAAGCAGGGGGACACGTCTGGCACTGCAGGATTTGAGTCCCTGGCGGCGTAGTGTGTTACTGATGGTAGGCTTTGTTACTTTGGTCACAGCTCTCTGCAGGTCATTCACTAGGTCCCCCTGTGTGGTTCTGGGATTTTTGCTCACCGTTCTTGTGATAATTTTAACCCCCCTGGGTGAGATCTTGCGTGGAGCCCCAGATCGAGGGAGATTATCAGTGGTCTTGTATGTCTTCCATTTCCTAATAATTGCTCCCACAGTTGATTTCTTCAAACCAAGCTGCTTACCTATTGCAGATTCAGTCTTCCCAGCCTGGTGCAGGTCTACAATTTTGTTTCTGGTGTCCTTTGACAGCTCTTTGGTCTTGGCCATAGTGGAGTTTGGAGTGTGACTGTTTGAGGTTGTGGACAGGTGTCTTTTATACTGATAACAAGTTCAAACAGGTGCCATTAATACAGGTAACGAGTGGAGGACAGAGGAGCCTCGTAAAGAAGAAGTTACAGGTCTGTAAGAGCCAGAAATCTGGCTTGTTTGTAGGTGACCAAATACTTATTTTCCACCATAATTTGCAAATAAATTCATAAAAAATCCTACAATATGATTTTCTGGAGAGAAAAAATCTCAATTTGTCTGTCATAGTTGACGTGTACCTATGATGAAAATTACAAGCCTCTCATCTTTTTAAGTGGGAGAACTTGCACAATTGGTGGCTGACTAAATACTTTTTTCCCCATTGTATTAGCAGGCTCTGCAACAGAGCACTCCCCTGGGAAGAGGGAGAGAGACTGAGCGAGAGTAGAGAGAGAGAGAGAGAGAGAGAGAGAGAGAGAGAGAGAGCGAGAGCGAGAGAGTAGAGAAAGACTACCGCTACCTGAGACCTGACCCTGATTGCTGCTTTAGATTAAGTAACAGCAGTGGCCATGTTAGCGCCCCATTAACATTGAGAATATTTGGTTGTTTGCATTTCTTAATTGAACATGGAGATATCTTCTTCTGGGAATTTGTAAAGTACTGCTCAAATAAGCCAACGACCAGACCAAGTTACACCACAGACAGACAGAGGACATGTGCGTTGGTCCAAGTTCCCATGTCGAGCATGTCTCTAAGAGATCACAGCTTGATGTCGTCGTGTAGTCGATGAGATGAGACTAGCTACAGTAGATGTTGACGTGTAGAGAACCAGCCAACAGCGGCCTACGTCAACACTTTGGGCTGCTGTCCAAGCCAACAGAGTCCGAGGGAGCAGGAAAGACATGGCGTGAACTTCAAAATGGCCTTTTCCTTCCAGGATTTTCCCCCTTGCCTTGGCTGTGTCCTGGCAGCAGTCCTGGCCGTGGGGTGATTCTAATTCTGCCACCATGCAGGCCAGTGAGGCCCTGGCAACCTCTCCAGATGGTGCTGCTGGGGGTGAACAGAGAAAACAGGGAGATTTGGAAGTGAGTGATGACTCTGGTTCCTGACTACACATCCGGCAGGCTGCACACACAGTGCCCAGGCACACACTCCTCCTCATACTGGGCCCACACACCTCCTCCTCCTCTCTTCCACCTCTCCTCCTCCTCCTCTTCTTCATACTGAACGTCAGGCAGGGCCAGAGAGACCGGATGCTCCAAGAAGATTCTTTGGCAAAGTGCTGTGAGCTTGTTATTTGTCCTCATGGCTTTATGATGCTTCGGTGGCCCCATAATATTAGACAAAAGCTGCAACTGTTATGGAGGAAAATATATTTAAAAATGAGTCCCTCCAAGTTCAATAAGGTGCAAAAATGTGTAAATTTCTTGTATATACGCTTGATTCTTCCTCATCATCATCTGACAGCATTAAAACAATAATTGCAAACATACTGTATTAGGGGTGATGCTAATATGTTGCCAAGTGAAAAAACTATTGGGAGAGTTTTGAACAGATTATGTGGTTTAGCCAACAACTAACAAATCCCTTCTTTGCAAAAATAAATCCCTTCTTTGTGAAATATAAGCACAACGCAGATTTGACGTGACTTACTGTGTTCTACTGTAATCTCTGAAACAGTGAGTAGAAAATAACAAGTGCAGTAAAGAGAAATCGGCAAAAAGGGACAAACACCTGTGCTTTTTTCTCAGTGTGCTTGTGCGCGATCGAGAGAGAGAGCAAGAAAGAAAGAGAGAGAAAGAGACCGAGAGAAAGAGACCGAGAGAAAGAGAGCTGAGACAAAGTGCCACAACACATTTCACACTCTCAAGCTGGCAAAGCGAATCATCTGGCCCAAAATGTCAAACGCAACTAGCGTGGAAAGAGTTGCATCAGCTCCCATTCTCCGAGTTCTGGAGCTTTTTCAGGTGATTCTCCCCGCCAAAACTCTTTTACGCAGTGCTCAAAGAATGTTTAGAAATGGTAGGAAAAACGTCTACTTTTGTGATGACACCAGGGAAAGTAGCAACGCTCCTAAAAGACTGTATAAAAATGTATAAAATGAGGGATCATCAATTGCCACAGTGAATAAATATTGTCACTGAGTCATAGGGTCGACAGTGGACTAGTTACATTATTCATCAGAATAATTTACTTGTTAAAACATCATCGAAAAATCCTTTGGAATGATTCAAATCAGCAACCAAACCTCTGTACCATAACATTATACAAGCTGTACCATCACACCAACCATCTAATCATCATCACGATCCACCTCAGGATCATTTTCTTGACCTCCTGACACTCTCTCTTTCTTCCTGATTGGCAGTAGCTATGTTTCCATTAACTTGTCCAGTGTTTTTTTGTCGACATTTAGAAAGTTTGCATAGAAAATTGATGCGACAATTGCTTGCTAGGGTGCGTTTCTATTGAAATATCTTGTGTCGATAAAAACAGCTGGACGTAATGAAGACACACCTAAAAATAAAACCCAGTGTCGAATAAAAATGTAGTGTTTGAAGTGTTTCCATTAACCATTTAGGCAAATTGCGCATTAATAAATTGGCGACAGCCTGTATGTCCTCCCACCTATCTGTTTCATGTCTCAGGTAGCCTGCGAAAGTCAGCATGGATAGAATGAAATAATTGACTAATATTTGACTAATATGGTCCGTGCCATGGTGAAACTTGCACTCCTGTAGATCTGAAATATTTGGATGGTGAAACTTGCCAGCCAACCAGAAAAGCAAGGCAAAGCTATTCAGGCATTCTTGAAAGTCAGGACAATCCTTGTCCTGCAAATAAATGTTTTTATTGTTGAAAAGAAAATACATTTTGCAAGCAGTAGGCATTTAGAAGTAAATGCGGAGTGGAACTTATAGTTATGTGATGACATCACGTGCCCCAAGTACTTTTTACTTACTGCGATCATCATTTATTCGAAAAACACAGTTTCCATCATTTGTTGCAATAAAGAAAGTTAGACAAAAGGCAAATCCACCACTGTCGAACGCATACACATTTCGATATATAGAACATTTCTCCTATATCTGCCGTTTACATTACATGTCGCAATGATGTTTTTTGCGACATTACTTTTGTCGAATAAACCTGGGTCAATGGAAACCTGCCTAGTGTTATGGAGGATGGAGGATAAAAGGTGCCCCTAAATACTGACACGGGGTCAGATATGTTGTCATCCCGCCTAATGCTTACGGTTAGAATTCAGGGTATGGCACTCTGATCCAGGCTTTCTCCTAGAATATTCATGATAGGAACAATTTAAACCAATGGAAGCCAAACTCTTTAAGGTGGGAGGCAAGAAAACTAAGTGCAGGGTAGAAGAAACACTGCTCTGATCCTAGATGTGTTGTGAGGGTGGACAGAGAGAGAGGTGGAGGAGGCAAGCAGGCAGCGTTGGTGTTGGTGTTGTCATTGTGCGTGTAGCAGGCTGATTTGTGACTGGTGTTTAAGTATGAGCTGCAGCCTTACATAACGCCACTCATTTGGAGGAGCCACACGCACATACTCTGCTCTCCACAGGGTAATAATGAATTAATCTCTGCCTTTCGCCCACCTGCGTCCATGCATCTCACATTCTTTAATTTTACCATTATTACATTGACAGAGAAGGGAAGGGAAGGGACTTCTGTAACTATCACAGAAACCTCTGGTCGTATCCTTCTTTGTCAAGCGGATCGTGATCATGATAAGGAAGATCAGCAGACTTAACTCAATAGGATACTTACTGAGTCAATGCAAACAGTATGCAAAAGTACCTATCCTCAGTCATACCTCACCTAGCCATAGACTGTTTATCCAAAACCAACTAATGCATTGCTCATTTCTTACTGCATCTGCTGCATCTAAGGGATAAATAAACTTCAACATGACATTATTTACTACTGCACTGTAAGTACTTTGGTCTGGAAATGGGCAGTGATCCACTGGCCAACAGCCACCCAGCTCAGAGAGACAAATAACTGCAGAGACAGACAGGACAGGAATGGATAGATAGTGCTGATTTGGGAGTGTGTGTGGTGGGTCTGGTCTATAATCCTACTGTTTGGTTCTCACTGCTCTCTGTTGTGGCTGTCCCTCCCAATCACACACACAGGCAGCGTTGGGCAGGGGAGGCAGTCTGGTTTAGTTTGGCATAGTGTTGGAGAGGCAAACAACAATAATACATTTTAAAAACTCAAGTGGATATGCATAATTCTCTACTTTCTGTGCTACTCTGTGTTTCTGTGTGTTCGTGTATGAGTGTTATGGGAGCAGAGCAGAATAATTTCTGTCTCACCAGAGGACGACTTATCAAAGTACTATTCTTATGCAGTAGGTAGAAAAAATAAGTCTGCAGCTGATAACCTCTATTGCTACTCGCTATATTATCCCACTGCGGTAAGAATGATGACAGATAAATGCGTAGTTAGTGGGTCCTTTCATTATTATGTGTTTTATTTTTCTATTATTTCTCTATTTTCTTTCTCTCTGCATTGTTGGGAAGGGCCCATAAGTAAGCATTTCACTGTTAGTCCACACCTGTTGTTTAGGAAGCATATGACGAATACAATTTGATTTTGATTTGAGACTATATTTCTACTCTTTCAGGTACAGTACATAGAACTCCATAAAACACAGGCCAGGGTAACAATTTATATGAAGTTCAAATCAAATCGTATTTGTCACGTGCCAAAAACAACCTTACCGTGAAATGCTTACTTACAAGCCCTTAACCAACAATGCAGTTCAAGAAAGAGTTAAGAAAATATTTGCTAAATAAACTGAAGTAAAAAATGTAATAAAAAAGTAAGACAATAAGATTACATAACAATAACGAGGCTATATACAGGGGGTACCGGTACCGAGGCATTTTATTAATTGTTCAGCAGTCTTATGGCTTGGGGGTAAAAGCTGTTAAGGAGCCTTTTGGACCTAGACTTGGCGCTCCGGTGCCACTTGCCTTGCGATAGCAGATAGAACAGACTATGACTTGGGTGACTGGAGTCTTCAACAATTTTCTTTGGCCTTCCTCTGACACCGCCTAGTATATAGGTCCTGGATGGCAGGAAGCCTGGCCCCAGTGATGTATTGGGCCGTACGCACTACCCTCTGTACCTTACGGTCGGATGCCGAGCAGTTGCCATACCAGCTAGTGATGAAACCGGTCAGGATGCTCTTGATGGTGCAGCTGTATAACTTTTTGAGGATCTGGGGACCCATGCCAAATCTTTTCAGTCTCCTGAGGGGGAAAAGGTGTTGGCTTGCCCTCTTCACGACTGTCTTGGTGTGTTTGGACCATGATAGTTCGTTGGTGATGTGGACACTGCAACCCCGTCGATGTTAATGGGGGCCGGTTCACGATCATCTCCTTTGTCTTGCACACATTGAGGGAGAGGTTGTTGTCCTGGAACCACACCGCCAGGTCTCTGACCTCCTCGTTGTCGGTGATCAGGCCTACCACTGATGGTGTTGGAGTCGTGCTTGGCCCTGCAGTCGTGGGTGAACAGGGAGTACAGGAGGGGACTAACCACACACCCCTGAGGGGCCCCGGTGTTGAGGATCAGCGTGGCAGATGTGTTGTTGCCTACCCTTGCGTCATCTGTGGATCTGTTGGGGCGGTATGCGAATTGGAGTGGGTCTAGGGTTTCCAGGATGATGGTGTTGATGTGAGCCATGACCAGCCTTTCAAAGCACTTCATGGCTACCGATGTGAGTGCTATGGGGCGGTAGTCATTTAGGCAGGTTACCTTCGCATTCTTGGGCACAGGGACTATGGTGGTCTGCTTGAAACATGTAGGTATTACAGACTGTCAGGGAGAGGTTGAAAATGTCAGTGAAGACACTTGCCAGTTGGTCCGTGCATGCTCTGAGTACACGCCCTGGTAATCCATCTGGCTCCGCGGCCTTGTGAATGTTGACCTGTTTAAAGGTCTTACTCACATCGGCTACGGAAAGCATGATCACACAGTCGTCCGAAACAGCTGGTGCTCTCATGCATGCATGCTTCAAATCAAATCAAATTGTATTTGTCACTTGCGCCGAATACAACAGGTGTAGACCTTACAGTAAAATGCTTACTTACAACCCCTTAACACGTATTTTTCTTTTAAAAAATAGATCAGTACAAAATATTTAAAAGAGCAGCAGTAAAAATAACAGTAGCGAGGCTATATACATGGGGGTCCCGGTACAGGTTAGTCGAGGTGTTGCTTGCCTCGAAGCGAGCATAAAAAGGCATTTAGCTCATCTGGTAGGCTCGTGTCACTAGGCAGCTCGCGGCTGGATTTCCCTTTGTAGTCCGTAATAGTTTGCAAGCCCTGCCACATCCGACGAGCGTCAGCGCCGGTGTAGTAGGATTCAATCTTAGTCCTATATTGACGCTTTGCCTGTTTGATGGTTCGTCTGAGGGCATAGCAGGATTTCTTATAAGCGTACGGATGAGTGTCCCGCTCCTTGAAAGCATCAGCTCTAGCCTTTAGCTCGGTGCGGACGTTGCCTGTAATCCATGGCTTCTGGTTGGGAATCAGGAGGATAGAATTTTGGTCAGATTTGCCAAATGGAGGGTGAGGGAGAGCTTTGTATGTATCTCTGTGTGTGGAGTAAAGGTGGTCTAGAGTATTTTTTCCTCTGGTTGCACATGTGACATGCTGGAAGAAATGATTTAAGTTTGCCTGCATTAAAGTCCCCCGCCACTAGAAGCGCCGCTTCTGGATGAGCATTTTCTTATTTGCTTATGGCCTTATACAGCTCGTTGAGTGTGGTCTTAGTGCCAGCATCGGTTTGTGGTGGTAAATAGACGGCAACGAATAATACAGATGAGAACTCTTGGTAGATAGTGTGGTCTACAGCTTATCATGAGGTACTCTACCTCAGGCGAGCAATACCTCGAGACTTCTTTAATATTACACATTGCGCACCAGCTGTTTTTGACAAATAGACACACACCCCCGCCACTCGTCTTACCAGACGTAGCAGCTCTGTCCTGCCGAAGTTTTTAATGTCCCGTTGGTAGGATAGTCTCGACCGTAGATCATCCAGTTTGTTTTCCAGTGATTGCGCGTTGGCCTATAGAACCGATGGTAGTGCCGATTTACTCACTCGCCTACGAATCCTCACAAGGCACCCCGACCTTCGCCCCCTGTCTTTTCTTCACGCGAATGACAGGGATTTGGGCCTGGTCTCCAGGAAGCAGTATATCCTTCACGTCGGACTCATTCAAGAAAAAATATCTTCATCCAGTTCGAGGTGAGTAATCGCTGTTCTGATGTCCAGAAGCTCTTTTCGGTTATAAGCGACGGTAGCAGCAACTTTATGTACAAAATAAGTTACAAACAATGCGAAAAAACTAACAAAATAGCACAGTTGGTTAGGAGACGGTAAAACGGCAGCCATCCCCTCCGGTGCCATTATTATATTGCTATTTTACCTGCAATTACTTCACGAACAACATTGTTGTTATTACCAAATCACAGCCCTAGTGCCAATCCCATACCAGCCTCATCGCCTAGGAAACAGTCTTTATATCAGCCCATGTAGTTTGCATCACAGTGTTTGTGCCATACAGTCTGCAATGTAAACTAGAGGAGCCTGCTGCCTGCCTGCTGCCTGCTGCCTGTGGGGTTTAAGTATTGGGTCATATTGATGCAGTATTAAAAAGTCTTAAGACCAGGGGGGCGATTGGATCTGCCTGGCTGATCCGGAGACCCTGATGATTGCTCATGCCCTCAGCCTCCAGAGGGGCTCTGCTCCCAGATGTTGGTTACCACCCACCCCCTTACCCCTCTCTCCTGCCTGTCCTACTTCTCCTCCTCTCCACCACAGCAATTTGTCCAATCCTCCTGCGCCTCTCTCCTTTCTCTTTAAGCCAGGCATGTAATTACTGTGTATGCTCGGGTCTCGCTCCAGTGGCATAGAGGGCGTCTTGCCGTCCTTCTCCCATCCTTGGCGTGCCACCCCGATAGTGACACATTGCTACTGCTAGCTACTCTTTGGGGCTCCCACTGTGTGGTCTAGCTCCAGCACTGCACACCACAACAAATGTGGAAGTGTTCTAACAATCTGATACACAGAATGTGCTAGAAGAAATACCATTACACGCTTTACCCACTGTAAATATGCATCTCCAATAGGATTCTCCATTGGGGGGTCACATATCATAAGCCTGTGGGTCAGATAGACAGCACAGCGGCACCTCATAACCTTTTACCCTCATTTGCCCTCTATTCATCTAGAGTCAACATAATGGAGTGCTTATGGCTAATTGGAGGGCTAGAGTGTTTCTCAGAGGGAGACGTGATGTTTCATACATATAAATTGAACAAGTCTCAAGGCTGAGACAATGCATAAGAAATTAGAGAAGTAGTTTGGCCAGTAGCATTAGTATTCCTTAGTCTTGTCCGTGGCTGTAACCTTGTGTACAGCCCCTGTTCAACAGCGTCAGGATCATGAACGAGGAAACGGAACATAGCATTAGGCCCAGGTAGAAAAGCACAGAGCTGTTACTTTAACAGCTGGCAATCTGAGCTGCTGACAGAACAGGGCAGGGCACAGTTTAGTAGGGTTACGGCAGGGCACAATAAGGTAAATGCTTACAGTGGGGGAAAAAAGTATTTAGTCAGCCACCAATTGTGCAAGTTCTCCCACTTCAAAAGATGAGAGAGGCCTGTAATTTTCATCATAGGTACACGTCAACTATGACAGACAAATTGAGAAAAAAAAATCCAGAAAATCACATTGTAGGATTTTTAATGAATTTATTTGCAAATTATGGTGGAAAATAAGTATTTGGTCACCTACAAACAAGCAAGATTTCTGGCTCTCACAGACCTGTAACTTCTTCTTTAAGAGGCTCCTCTGTCCTCCACTCGTTAACTGTATTAATGGCACCTGTTTGAACTTGTTATCAGTATAAAAAGACACCTGTCCACAACCTCAAACAGTCACACTCCAAACTCCACTATGGCCAAGACCAAAGAGCTATCAAAGGACACCAGAAACAAAATTGTAGACCTGCATCAGAATGGGAAGACTGAATCTGCAATAGGTAAGCAGCTTGGTTTGAAGAAATCAACTGTGGGAGCAATTATTAGGAAATGGAAGACATACAAGACCACTGATAATCTCCCTCGATCTGGGGCTCCACGCAAGATCTCACCCCGTGGGGAAAAAATTATCACAGGAACGGTGAGCAAAAATCCCAGAACCACACGGGGGGACCTAGTGAATGACCTGCAGAGAGCTGGGACCAAAGTAACAAAGCCTACCATCAGTAACACACTACGCCGCCAGGGACTCAAATCCTGCAGTGCCAGACGTGTCCCCCTGCTTAAGCCAGTACATGTCCAGGCCCGTCTGAAGTTTGCTAGAGTGCATTTGGATGATCCAGAAGAGGATTGGGAGAATGTCATATGGTCAGATGAAACCAAAATAGAACGTTTTGGTAAAAACTCAACTCGTCGTGTTTGGAGGACAAAGAATGCTGAGTTGCATCCAAAGAACACCATACCTACTGTGAAGCATGGGGGTGGAAACATCATGCTTTGGGGCTGTTTTTCTGCAAAGGGACCAGGACGACTGATCCGTGTAAAGGAAAGAATGAATGGGGCCATGTATCGTGAGATTTTGAGTGAAAACCTCCTTCCATCAGCAAGGGCATTGAAGATGAAACGTGGCTGGGTCTTTCAGCATGACAATGATCCCAAACACACCGCCCGGCAACGAAGGAGTGGCTTCGTAAGAAGCATTTCAAGGTCCTGGAGTGGCCTAGCCAGTCTCCAGATCTCAACCCGATAGAAAATCTTTGGAGGGAGTTGAAAGTCCATGTTGCCCAGCGACAGCCCCAAAACATCACTGCTCTAGAGGAGATCTGCATGGAGGAATGGGCCAAAATACCAGCAACAGTGTGTGAAAACCTTGTGAAGACTTACAGAAAACGTTTGACCTGTGTCATTGCCAACAAAGGGTATATAACAAAGTATTGAGAAACTTTTGTTATTGACCAAATACTTATTTTCCACCATAATTTGCAAATAAATTCATTAAAAATCCTACAATGTGATTTTCTGGGAAAAAAATTCTCATTTTGTACCTATGATGAAAATTACAGGCCTCTCATCTTTTTAAGTGGGATAACTTGCACAATTGGTGGCTGACTAAATACTTTTTTTCCCCACTGTATATGTGGCACATCATAGGAATATATAGCCATATGTCCCAAACAGTTGTGTCAATTTGTTCTGTGTAGCTTCATTTAGGAATAAACTAGTCCTACTCACCGGACATGTGCCTTTCTATGACACTAACTGAGCTTGGCACGCAAGGCTAGAAATAATCTGTGATGATTCAGAGTAAGACCTAAACATCTCCTAAGTACATTGGACATGGGCCTGGAATATACTGTATTCACACAAAACATGACTTACCTTCAGGGTTGAATTATGGTGAGAATCCATCATATAGGCCAGGGACAGGGCATGGGGGAAAAGGAAATAGACATCAATCAATAGGTCTGACAAATCTGTCATCACAAAAACATGAAAGGGAATTAATCCTTACAGACATGGGTTGTTATGGGTTGACAAAGTTTGACAGTTGGTAGGGTTCAACTCTTCATATTGTCGTACTAATAACAATATCCATATCCACTGAGTATACAAAACATTAGGAACACCTTCCTAATATTGAGTTGCAACCCTTTTTGCCCTCTGAACAGCCTCAATTTGTCGGGGCAAGGACTATAAGGTGTCAACAGGGATGCTGGCCCATGTTGACTTCAATGCTTCCAACAGTTGTGTCAAGTTGGCTGGATGTCCTTTGGGTCGTGGACCATTCTTGATACACACGGGAAACTGTTGAGCATTAAAACCCCAGCAGCGTTGCAATTCTAGACACCATCAAACCAGTGCGCCTGCTACCATACCCCGTTCAAAGGCACTTGAATCTTTTGTCTTGCCCATTCACCGTCTGAGTGGCACACATACACAATCCATGTCTCAATTGTCTCAAGGCCTAAAAATCCTTCTTTAACCTGTCTCCTCCTCTTCATCTACACTGATTGAAGTGGATTTAACAGGTGACATCAATAAGGGATGATAGCTTTCACCTGGATTCACTTGGTCAGTCTGTCATGGAAAGAGCAGGCGCTCCTAATGTTTTGTACACTCAGTGTATATCCAATTTCTGGAGACTAGCACCAGTAATTATTCTATTTGGGTGAGAGCACTGCTTATAAAACTGATTTCACACTGCCAAAATACAATGCCAATGTACTTTGTAATGAAACAAGCCTCTTAAAACAAGCCTCTATTTGCATAATGTAGCATCTCAGAGAACATGATCTGAATGATTCATGAATCCGTCACAAAGTGTTGCAAGCTGTCAAAATATGATTTATCATTGTCCATGTTCCCATATGGTTAACATTTTGATATTTTGCCATTCTGTCAGATGTAAGAATGCATGGCAATAGTTTGATAGCCTCCTCATAACAAATGCTATGTTGGGCAGTTTCTGAATGATAGTTTGCCAAACTAGACCAAGCAATTTCAGGCTTTCTTCAGTGTACAAAGTATTTTGGGAATATTTGGATCATGGCTTATGATCAATCTCAGGCTGTGTCTAGACTTGACAGTTCATGCAGCTTTTGTATTCTCATAATGGAGTTGTGATCATGGAATCCCGAACACGTCATGCATCTACATTTCCATTTAAATGTGTCCACCATGTCCTTTTTCTGTCCTTTCCCACGCTATATTAAAAATGCCAGTATGCATTCTACAAACGATAGAATAGGCAAAATATGATAACACAACAACAGCTGATGGCAGTACTAAACTACTGTAGCTAAGTAGCCAGCTAATCTCTGTAGCTAGCCAGCAAGCTAGCATAGCAAGCAATACTAAAGGGATTGCAAATGAGTTACTGTAACTCTAAAATAGATTATATATATATATATAATAATAATGCCATTTAGCAGACGCTTTTATCCAAAGCGACTTACAGTCATGTGTGCAAACATTTTTACGTATGGGTGGTCCCGGGGATCGAACACACTACCCTGGCGTTACAAGCGCCATGCTCTACCAATTGAGCTACAATATATTAGCTAGCTGGCTAGCATTTATGAGGCCAGCAAACACGTTCCCCACAAGCTAGGAACGTATTTCCTCCAACGTTATAATGAAAAGGTGCCTCTCGGGCCCAAAACACACATTTTCTGGAGACTTGTGGGAGGAGTGCTGATGACGTCATCCACTGTATGCACATTCGGTAGCCTGATTGCGTCCAGACTGATGAGAAATCCGCACACAATGCATCCCTGACCACCTCCTGAAGTGGTCAGACATATCTGAACACAATCTGACCACAAAGCGACTTTTGTGCGTCTAGACCTGTCTTTTCAATGCGATCTTCGTATTCTGATAGCAGAAGTCGCATGTAAGTATCAAGTGTAGACACGAACTCAGGCAACTAGTCAGCTAAATATTTCCCCGAATGTGTAAAGTAAAAATGTGATGTCAGCTAACATGACAGTAGTTAGAGAGGACAGTTTCTATTGAGTTTATGTAAGCCTGGTTAAGAGGTGCTGTCTTCAGTCCTCTGAATCTGCTGACTACTGGAGGCTCAATTAAGTTACTGTAGTCTGGTACTCCATCCACCTTCCCCTGTCTGCCACAGCTCTGATTCTGGACCCAGACCTGATCACAGACATAAGAGTTTATTCTAGCCAATTGCAGTACCAGAGCCTACTGCATTATTCTGCACAAAGGGGGGGGGGAATATAATTGAATCAAGGTCCGTCCATAATTCTCTTTCCAAGTGTGTGGTTTTGGATACTCAGTTGTTCCTGCCAGAACAAGCAGCTTGAACAAGACATACTGCTGTGCATTGGGCCTGTACTTCTTTTTTTGTGGTACTGGGGCATTGGAGGCAAAAGAGGAATGCCAATGGAAACAGAATATATCTGCTTTTATTCAGGTTTTCCATATTTTCGTGATGTTCTGCAATTTGCACTTCACTGTCCATCCACCCACCCAACCACCCACCCACCTACCTATACACACAAAAGTCTTCATCATGGTGAATGACTGTGGCTGAATAAAAGCCTGAAATTGTGTTCTCGTCAGAAATTAAAATAATTTGAATAATGAATATTGGACAAGCTGCTCAATTTTCTGAGCTATTTGCTGTCGTTCAGCTGCTACTTGAAGTTTTTTATAGGTTCGAAGTGAGGAGCATTTCTAAATGTACCTCTATGAAAATGTATGGACCTTTCTTTGTCATTGGGCTATTAAAAGGCCCAGTGCAGTTAAAAATGTGTGTTTTATATATATATTCCACACTATGAGGTTGGAATAATACTGTGAAATTGTGAAAATGATGATAATGCTTTTTAGTGTAAGAGCTGTTTGAAAAGACCGCCTGAAATTTGTGCCTGTTTTGGCGGGAGGGACATTTTGGCCTTCCATGGTGACATGACCATGCGGTAAATTTGTGTTTCTTTTTTACCATTTTAATTGAAAACAATCAATCATAGTATGGTACTTAATTGTTACCCATTGGATGTTTAACCAATTTACCGCATGGTGATGTCACCATGGAAAGCTGAAACTCCCGCCCATGCAAACATGCTGATTAGAAGGTCTTGTGTAGATTGTATTTTCAACCAGCATCTATCCGGAAATAACACTGATCAAATGCTTTCACACTTTTACAGTGTTAGTTTCATCAGCTGTTGTACAATATGATATAAAAACACAGGAAAAACTGAATCTGGACTGCACTGGGCCTTTAAAGAGAACTCGCACAAGAAGAGGTTCAGGTAGGGTTCAAAACATAGCTCCCAACACACCAAGCTTCTTCTTCAACAAATGGAATGAAAGTTGGAAGGGTGGAATGGTTCTTCTCATAGCATTTCCAACCCTTCAAACCATCCAAAAACCTCCCATGTTTGGCTTTGCCGTTGTGTTCCACCCTTCCACACACACGCACACAATGTCCTTGAGAATGTGCAGGTTAAAAGAGTAGCATAGCTCAGCTAGCATTTTAACTGCTACAATACAGCATTTTCACCTTATCATGAGTACACTGTATATACATTTAGGGACACTCCTTTTTCACGTTCATATACATTTCCTCCTGCACCTTTGAGTCTTTTGGTTGGGTCTGCTGCAGATCACCTCATTACATACTGTACGTATACAAGAGCCAGTGCATGATATCTCCTTGACTCCAACACAGTGGGGCAGCCTTCAAGCAGCCATGACATTTCCATGTCTAGACAGTCCAAGGATAGGTCAACAAGGCCTGAGGCCTACACAATGAACAGAAAAACAATAGCCCCAGTCAAAACAAAAACATCCAAGCTGTCATATACAGTGAGTGCTTCAATAGGAGTTTTGCAGAGAAAAGTGTGTTGCAATTGCAGTCAGAGGCCTTGTTATGAATGCAGTAGAGACAATACAATCCATTGATCGGCCCTCCTGAACAGCTTTGAGCTGCAACCAACCGCTCGCTGCATGACGTGCGATGCCTTTTAAGAACATTTCTATCTACAGTAGCTACTTTATTTCTAAGGCCATTGATTTGTTCATTGAGGCAGTGCCATGAGGACAAGAGTCAGACAGCCCTCGGGATGATCTGTCCTCAGGCTACTGCCACTCTATCTGCCTGACATGATCACATCTCTTTGTCAGGAATAGGGGTGTCTGGGAGGGCTGCAAACAAAGGGGAGTCATACCAACACTAGTCAGTGTGATAGGGGAGCAATTACGGAGGAGATTGAGGAGAGAGAGGGGGAGAGATATAAAAACAATGAGAGAGAGAACGAGAGAGGTGGGAGAGAGAGAGGAGGGGGTTGTTAGCAGTGGAAGTGGTGTGTGAATTGGCCCTGTCAGGCAACTAGGGTGGCGGGGTGAGGGGAGGGCTGCTGAAGCGGCAGACTCCTCGATTGCCCACACTCAACCTCCCCCAACCAACCCAAACCCCCATTACATCCCATTCATCAAACCTCTCAGGGCTTCGCACTAAACAGCCTTCCTTCCACCCAGGCAAGGAAGGGAGGGAGGGAGTGAGGGAGATGTCAAGAGATGGCCAACTCCTTTCTTGGCGGTTACATAACAGGCAGCCGCACCTTGCTACCACCCACCACTCACCAGCGGCATCGCACTGTCCTCAAACACAGTTATAAAGACAGAGATGCGCATATAGATGGAGATAAATAGAGATTCACAAATATCGAGATATGGAAGATGCACATTCCAACTCAAACTGACAGCAGTTTGAGTTGGAATGTGCATCTTCCATATCTCGATATTTGTTATTAAAAAAATAGCTATGACGGTGAAGGCTGTTAGGTCGAAACGTTGGTACAAAATAAATATGTTAGGCATTTAATAGGCAAGCTTGTGCAGTGGGTGGGGTTTACTATTCAACACTTCCTACTACGCACATCCCTACATGTACTACTGACTGAGTGCATTTCACTACGATTCTGGTTCACATCAGACAAATTGGCAAACCAGGACACTCCCAGTATTTGTATGGACACAGGAGGCTCATGTTGTTCAACCTCAGTCTGGCTGTCCAGATACTGTCTGTAAGCTGAGCTGCCCATCTGTCAGATGGCTTCCCTCAACCAGACATCTGGCCCTCCTTCAGGGTCTATTTGATTTGACCCTCACCCCTTTGTTTTCAAAGCTGAGGAACAGATAATCCCCAAACCAACTCTCACTCATTTTTATTTTATTTTATTTATTTAACCTTTATTTAACCAGGTAAGCCAGTTGAGAACAAGTTCTCATTTACAACTGCGACCTGGCCAAGATAAAGCAAAGCAGTGCGATAAAAACAACAACAGAGTTACATATGGGGTAAACAAAACATAAAGTCAAAAATACAAACAGAAAATATATATACACAGTGTGTGCGAATGTAGTAAGTTATGGAGGTAAGGCAATAAATAGGCCATAGTGCAAAATAGTTACAATTTCGTATTAACACTGGAATGATAGCTTGATAAACAATAAATAACAATATGGGTATGAGGTAGTTGGGTGGGCTAATTTCAGAATGGCTGTGTACAGGTGCAGTGATCGGTAAGCTGCTCTGACAACTGACGCTTAAAGTCAGTGAGGGAGATAAGAGTCTCCAGCTTCAGAAATTTTTGCAGTTCGTTCCAGTCATTGGCAGCAGAGAACTGGAAGGAATGGCGGCCAAAGGAGGTGTTGGCTTTGGGGATGACCAGTGAGATATACCTGCTGGAGCGCAGACTACGGGTGGGTGTTGCTATGGTGACCAGTGAGCTAAGGTAAGACGGGGATTTGCCTAGCAGTGATTTATAGATGACCTGGAGCCAGGGGGTTTGGCGACGAATATGTAGTGAGGGCCAGCCAACAAGAGCGTACAGGTCACAATGGTGGGTAGTATATGGGGCTTTGGTGACAAAACGGATGGCACTGTGATAGACTACATCCAATTTGCTGAGTAGAGTGTTGGAGGCTATTTTGTAAATGACATCGCCGAAGTCAAGGATCGGTAGGATAGTCAGTTTTACGAGGGCATGTTTGGCAGCATGAGCGAAGGAGGCTTTGTTGCGAAATAGGAAGCCGTTTCTAGATCTAACTTTTGATTGGAGATGCTTAATGTGAGTCTGGAAGGAGAGTTTACAGTCTAACCAGACACCTAGGTATTTGTGGTTGTCCACATACTCTAGGTCAGACCTGCCGAGAGTAGTGATTCTAGTCGGGTGGGCGGGTGCAAGCAGCGTTCGGTTGAAGAGCATGCATTTAGTTTTACTAGTGTTTAAGAGCAGTTGGAGGCTACGGAAGGAGTGTTGTATGGCGTTGATGCTCGTTTGGAGGTTTGTTAACACAGTGTCCAATGAAGGGCCAGATGTATACAAAATGGTGTCGTCCGCATAGAGGTGGATCCGAGCTTCACCAGCAGCAAGAGCGACATCATTGATATACACAGAGAATAGAGTCGGCCTGAGAATTGAACCCTGTGGCACCCCCATAGAGACGGCCAGAGGTCCAGACAACAGGCCCTCCGATTTGACACATTGAACTCTATCTGAGAAGTAGTTGGTGAACCAGGCGAGGCAGTCATTAGAGAAACCAAGGCTATTTAGTCTGCCAATAAGAATGCGGTGGTTGACAGAGTCGAAAGCCTTGGCCAGGTCGATGAAGACGGCTGCGCAGTACTGTCTTTTATCGATCACGGTTATAATATCGTTTAGGACCTTGAGCGTGGCTGAGGTGCACCCATGACCAGCTCGAAAACCGGATTGCATAGCAGAGAAGGTACGGTGGGATTCGAAATGGTCGGTGATCTGTTTGTTAACTTGGCTTTCAAATACTTTCGAAAGGCAGGGCAGGATGGATATAGGTCTGTAACAGTTTGGATCTAGAGTGTCACCCCCTCTGAAGAGGGGGATGACCGCGGCAGCTTTCCAATCTCTGGGGATCTCAGATGTTATGAAAGAGAGGTTGAACAGGCTAGTAATAGGGGTTGCGACAATTTCGGCAGCTAATTTTAGAAAGAAAGGGTCCAGATTGTCTAGCCCAGCTGATTTGTAGGGGTCCAGATTTTTCAGAACATCAGCTGTCTGAATTTGTGTGAAGGAGAAACAGGGGGGGCATGGGCAAGTTGCAGCAGAGGGTGCAGAGCTGGTGGCCGGGGTTGTGGTAGCCAGGTGGAAAGCATGGCCAGCCGTAGCAAAATGCTTGTTGAAATTCTCGATTATTGTAGATTTATCGGTGGTGATAGTGTTTCCTAGCCTCAGTGCAGTGGGCAGTTGGGAGGAGGTGCTCTTATTTTCCATGGACTTTACAGTGTCCCAAAACTTTTTGGAGTTAGTGCTACAGGATGCACATTTCTGTTTGAAAAAGCTAGCCATTGCTTTCCTAACTGATTGTGTATATTGATTCCTGACTTCCCTGAAAAGTTGCATATCGCGGGGGCTGTTCGATGCTAATGCAGTACGCCACATCTACAGTACGCCAGAGCTCCAGGGCTCTGTACAAATACTACAAGCATTAATGGTGTTCTCTCCACCCCAACTAGCCACTTGGGCTGGGCGGTATACCGTATTTTACTATATTGATGCACGGACCGGTTTGGGTTTTTACTTTACCTTCTATAATGGTATTTGAACATTTGGTTTGTGATATGCCATGTGTAACGTCCATTTTTATAGTTTACACTCTACTTGAGTCATCCCTCTCCGCTCTCTCTCGCCATGCCGCTTTCCACACAGACCTAGCCCCGCCTCCTGCCACTCAAGGAGCGCATTTGTTGTTGCTTGACCACAAGACACTTGCATTCAGTCTGCATGGTCCATAGAGCCACACAGTGGCGGTGTCATAATACCCATAAAACCTAGGGGTCAAACAGGGAATGGTTCCAATCGTTTTTCCACCATTCATTTTTCCCCATAAGGAATTTTAGAAACACTTAAAATAAGGGCTGTGTTTCGTATAGGCTTACCCTGGCGTGACATTTTGATAACCATGTAAATCTCTCTCAGACAAGGTGACTTTTATCAATATATTCGGATCTATTTACTCTCAGATTCAAAAATGCTAATTAACATCAAAGTAGACATCATGCAAAACTACAAATCCCTGCACGTCATCTCTAGCTGACACCTTTGCGAACAGGTATTGTGTCAATTTAAAACTTGCACAAGACAGTCCACAGAATTGTCCATTGAAAGAAATGTAGCCATTTTATTCATTACTACATTTAGCTAACATTAGATAGTTAATCCAGAGATTCTTACCTTTGCCTCGATTCGGCAGTCTCGTCCAGATCATCATGGCATTTCTTGTTCTTTATGATAGCCACATTAGCATTTCATATTATTTATTTTTTTTGGGGGGGGGGTAAATACAGGCGAATATATTAATAAAAGTCACCTTGTCCTAGAGAGATATACACGGTTATCAATGTCACAACAGGGTAAGCCTACATGAAACACAGCCCTAATTTTATGTGTTTCTAAAATCTCCTATGGGAAAAATGAATGGTGGAAAAAAAGATTGGAACCATTTCCCTGTTTGACCACTAGGTTTTATGGGTATTATTACTCATACTGTGGTACTCTCTGCAGCACATGCAACAATGTTGATGACAATGATGTTATTTTCACTTTGCTTCTTAATATAAATCCACAAGCGTTATATAATTACACTATTAGTTTGTTTCTTACATCTGCAAAGAGCTAGTTTGTATTTTCTTAGCAAGTTTTTGCTAAATCATGTTAGCCGCTAATGCTAATCGCTCGCTAGCTAATAAATGTACTGAGTCAAAGCAAACGTAGCTAGCTAATACAGCCTGATACCAGTGCTGGTGTAGGCCTAAATCAGCATGTTGCTTGTGCAACAGTATCTTCTAAATCAAAGAGGAATAGGCGAAGCATGAATATGTTGGCTACATGAAGAAACATTTAATGTAGCCAAAGATTATAGGGTCCCCTAGGAAACACTGACCATCACTTTCATTCCTAACCTATCACAATAACTCCTCCTTGGCATTTTAATTCGTTGTCATGTCAAACACTGTATTCAAAGTGCCCACTATTATTTACAGTATATTCTAACTATAGAATTAGAATAAACATTATATTTCCATGATTCCAACCGTTCACCCAAGTGTTTTGATCTAAATCGCAAGTCAAATTGCAATTGCAACATTTGGTTGAAAATAGGGCCTAGTTTCTTTGCCCATAAGGTGCAGCCATACGTGGCAATGTGGAAATTATCTCAAATGAGTGCAGGAAAAGCAGAATTTGATGGAAATGCAGGATATTATTTTAGGTTGAAGTTGAATTAAACAGTATAAAACAATCAGAATGGAGAAAGACCCATTGAAATCACTTAGAATGTATGTGTTGCCACCGTAGGGTCACACACTACTCATTAATAAATTAGAAAAATACTGTGATATATTTTGGCCATATCGCCCAACCCTACTAGCCACACATGATCAAAAACACACACACACATACGATTTAATGATAAGATGTTCACGGCTGGCAACATCTTGAGCCCTCTCCCAAATTGCAGTCAAATAAGAGGAATGACAAAACACTGGTGGCTAATAGGGCCAATTCTTGACAAATTATCTTGCAAATTGAGATAAAAAGGGTCTCAATGTCCTCATGCAGAAAGAAAAACTAAATATATTTTGACTAATACGCAGTCCAAGGGTTATGACATCACTTGTTCCTGAGCTGTACCAGAGTAGACTGATCTGTCCTGTGTGTTAATGCAAGTGTCATAATTCTCTCTTTCATTTAACCTTACAGTATTTTCTGTGAGGCTAGCAGTTTGGCCTAGGTGTGTGAGAGAGAGGGTAGAAAATAGAGGAGAGCTCATCTTCTGAGAGCTGTTTTCTGCCAGGCCTGCTGAACACTGCACTTTTTCTGCCAGCTCTCCCCCTCTCTTATACAGCCGCTGAGGAGCACATCATCAAACTGGTCCTGTTGCATATATAAAAACAAGTTGAGCCTTGAGCTATAGTCTCTAAGCCTTTTTTTCAAATGGAGAGATGAGTTGGCATATTATTTTGCGGAATATGCAGCATAGAAGATCAATTTTCACAGAGACAATAGGCCTACATTTAATCTCAAATTTTGTCATGTTGCATTGAAAGTTCGGCCTCATAGCATAGTATTCCACTGGAGACGAAAGGTTGGCAAAATCACAGTGTTTATAGAAAGTGTGATCAGAATGGAGTCTGTCTGTGTGACATGGCTGCTCGTTCAATGCCGCGTTCGGAGGACCTTCTTGTGCCCAAATCTCCATAGTAACAGCTTTCCTAATCGCCCCGGCAAGCTATTGAGGAGCAGGTCATTCATATTAATAACTCAGGATGCAACCCAAGCTTTGGCTCCATTCTTTAAATCACATTTGCCTTCTGGTCCTTCTTATAGCCTCGCTTTTTGTTTCTTGTTGGTGTATTTTTTATTTCTATACAGAGTACAGTGGGGGAAAAAAGTATTTAGTCAGCTACCAATTGTGCAAGTTCTCCCACTTAAAAAGATGAGAGAGGCCTGTAATTTTCATCATAGGTACACGTCAACTATGACAGACAAATTGAGAAAAAAAATTCCAGAAAATCCAATTGTAGGATTTTTAATGAATTTATTTGCAAATTATGGTGGAAAATAAGTATTTGGTCACCTACAAACAAGCAAGATTTCTGGCTCTCACAGACCTGTAACTTCTTCTTTAAGAGGCTCCTCTGTCCTCCACTCGTTACCTGTATTAAAGGCACCTGTTTGAACTTGTTATCAGTATAAAAGACACCTGTCCACAACCTCAAACAGTCACACTCCAAACTTCACAATGACCGAGACCAAAGAGCTGTCAAAGGACACCAGAAACAAAATTGTAGACCTGCACCAGGCTGGGAAGACTGAATCTGCAATAGGTAACAGCTTGGTTTGAAGAAATCAACTGTGGGAGCAATTATTAGGAAATGGAAGACATACAAGACCACTGATAATCTCCCTCGATCTGGGGCTCCACGCAAGATCTCACCCCGTGGGGTCAAAATGATCACAAGAACGGTGAGCAAAAATCCCAGAACCACACGGGGGGACCTAGTGAATGACCTGCAGAGAGCTGGGACCAAAGTAACAAAGCCAACCATCAGTAACACACTACGCCGCCAGGGACTCAAATCCTGCAGTGCGAGACGTGTCCCCCCTGCTTAAGCCAGTACATGTCCAGGCCCGTCTGAAGTGCATTTGGATGATCCAGAAGAGGATTGGGAGAATGTCATATGGTCAGATGAAACCAAAATATAACTTTTTGGTAAAAACTCAACTCGTCATGTTTGGAGGACAAAGAATGCTGAGTTGCATCCAAAGAACACCATACCTACTGTGAAGCATGGGGTTGGAAACATGATGCTTTGGGGCTGTTTTTCTGCAAAGGGACCAGGACGACTGATCCGTGTAAAGGAAAGAATGAATGGGGCCATGTATCGTGAGATTTTGAGTGAAACCCTCCTTCCATCAGCAAGGGCATTGAAGATGAAACGTGGCTGGGTCTTTCAGCATGACAATGATACCAAACACACCGCCAGGGCAACGAAGGAGTGGCTTCGTAAGAAGCATTTCAAGGTCCTGGAGTGGCCTAGCCAGTCTCCAGATCTCAACCCCATAGAAAATCTTTGGAGGGAGTTGAAAGTCTGTGTTGCCCAGCGACAGCCCCAAAACATCACTGCTCTAGAGGAGATCTGCATGGAGGAATGGGCCAAAATACCAGCAACAGTGTGTGAAAACCTTGTGAAGACTTACAGAAAACGTTTGACCTGTGTCATTGCCAACAAAGGGTATATAACAAAGTATTGAGAAACATTTGTTATTGACCAAATACCTATTTTCCACCATCATATGCCAATAAATTCATTAAAAATCCTACAATGTGATTTTCTGGATTTTTTTTTCTCATTTTGTCTGTCATAGTTGACGTGTACCTATGATGAAAATTACAGGCCTCTCTCATCTTTTTAAGTGGGAGAACTTGCACAATTGGTGGCTGACTAAATACTTTTTTTCCCCACTGTACATTTGGCTGATCCCCTTGAATAATGTGTTGTCGTTTTGCCAGTAGGGTCTACTTATTTAACACAGCACAGGGTCTCTTAGTGCTCTGTTTGCTGTTATATATCTATCTGTCTGCAAAGCTGCAGTGTTGCATTCATTACTATGCCTTCTCCACCTTAACTAATGGATCTTTGGAACTGTTAGAATATTATGGCTTAGAATACACAGATAAAGATATTTGCTATAAAACCACCTGTGTGTAATGCATTGCGGGTGCATTAAGGCATAGACTAGGATCTTCTAAATGGGTATGAGCTGTAATTAATTCTTATAGCATTCTTAGGATATTCTATACCTCTGTGAAATGCAGTATATTATGAATGCATGTATAACCTTTGCACCATAAACATTATACACTGATGGTCCATTAAAAGTCTTACCCACCAAGTATTGGAATAAAGAAACTCCAGGATACTAGAGTTCTGGTTTGTACCACAATGCTCTTTTACAGACCACTAAAATCAACTAAAAGGCCTCCATCAGGGTTTACAAACCAAACCAAAAGTGTCACCATCTATTCAAGCTCAAGCCAGGGCTGAAAAGTAAAACCCAACAGAGGCACAAGTCCAGTAGGGACATAAAACCAACTGAACCACATCCAGCCAAGACTGACAGAGACAGGACACAAACAAAAACCTCCTCACAGCTTGGAGCTTGTCAGTGCCCTGGCCCCTACCAGTTACCCAACCAGTGCTAACAGATGAATGACCATCCTGGAAAATACCTCAGAGGTGGTGTCCAAAATGGCTGCCAACCGTGTATGTGTTCCTTCCTGGGTCGTAGTCACACACAACGTTCACATACTACACCACATGACACGGGTCCCAGGTCAGGGCTAAAGGGAGTGCAGTGGAACGGCTTTGGGTTATTCCTGTCAGGGAATGCAGGAAATGGGGGAATAAACAGTAATGGGGTCACATTACACTTCCTCTCTGGTGTGATTCCCTTTGGTCCTTTAGACTGGTCTATGTATTACAAAGGCCTAGCCTCTACAGTAATGATAATCTCAAGGACAAATCTACGTAAACATAACTGGTACTGTAGAATCTGTCGGGAAGGAAGGGCATGCGTGGGATAACTAGCGGCGGAGTTCCAGTGTTTGGGTTTTTCTTCACTGGTTATTTGGACAAATCACGATTTCGCATCTTTCGAATTTCGGAAGGGGAGGGGACATTCGGTAACTTGCAAAGGGAGAGGGTGGAGCTTCTAGTTCCAGTTCCGCTCCTCGTTCTAGCATCTCTTCATGTCTTCTCTTAACACATATGGACCCAGAACTTAATCAAGCAGCTGACCAATTACGCAAGACTTTAGTTGTGGGTTAACCGAGATTACAGTAACGATAAACGGAACCCAAAAATATACATGTTGGAGAGAAGGACCATGTGAAAAGCAGTTCGGGTTCAAGACTCTCATACAGCATTTTAAAAAACGGTTTACATTTTCAAATCTAAATATCTCTGAAAATTACCAGTTAATACGTTTACAGAAGCCACACCTTTCTTTTCCAGCTTTGTCCAAACACATGTTTGATTGTGCCTGCAATGTTTATACTTTCACTGAAATGTATCTAAAGTTTGTCAAAATAGCTCTAAAAAAGAAACTTGAAAAGAAACTGTTTGTGTACGTAGTTAGTTGCTCTATTTGGCACGTTTCCAACGGAAGTCCATTGAAGGCAGTGCACACAAGGCCACAGGGCTGGCTGCTAGGCCTTCAACATAATGACATCTACACCAGGAATGTAGGACTGAGGTGATAATACAGCTCTGACACATGTTAAACAAGCTCTACTGACAACTGACTTACCTCAATAAAACAACCCCGAACACCTACACTAAGAAAACAGATATGCTTTTGTGTTCTGTTATACAATACATTTAAACTGACAAGAAAATGGATATGCTTCTTGTGTTGTCTTATATTATTAAAGTCCTTGCCCCAGAAAAACCACAACCTACACCTATATCTAATTCCATCAGAAGGATAATGTCCTTGTGTTGTGTTTGTGTAATATATTATCATCTAATTCTATTTCAAGAGCATGAGGAAAACTAATATTGGATTGTATCTTACCTAGAAACTATACCCAAAGACCAAATATGCCACGTGATTTTGCCCATATAGTGTTGCGGATTGTGGGCGTCTTCTTGGCTCTGTACTTTCTGGTGGAAAACAGATTCATCATATCATGGCAATGTGACCTCCAAAATTTCCACTGAGACTTTCAAATGAGAGCAGACCTTTTCGGAAATCCAGGCGGCACACTCAACTGCACTGAGGTGTTAGTAATGCTGGCAGTGAAGGGAGCAATAAGACACTCCAAGAACATTACCCTTCAACGAAATCCATTCCCATTCTTCAACATCAACTCATCAAAACAACTCCACCAGCTAGGTATTCATCGCCCTTTTGGTAGCATGGCAACACTCAAAACGGTCGGCATATGTCCTTGAGAGGTGATTGATGCATACAGTGCCTTGAAAAAGTATTCATCCCCCTTGCCATTTTTCCTATTTTGTTGCATTACAACCTGTATTTTAAATTGATTTTTATTTGGATTTCATGTAATAGACATACACAAAATAGTCCAAATTGGTGAAGTGAAATGAAAAAAATGAATTGTTTCATAAAATTCTAAAAAATAAATACAATGAGGGAAAAAAGTATTTGATCCCCTGCTGATTTTGTACGTTTGCGAACTGACAAAGACATGATCAATCTATAATTTTAATGGTAGGTTTATTTGAACAGTGAGAGACAGAATAACAACGAAAAAATCCAGAAAAACGCATGTCAAAAATGTTATAAATTGATTTGCATTTTAATGAGGGAAATAAGTATTTGACCCCTCTGCAAAACATTACTTAGTACTTGGTGGCAAAACCCTTGTTGGCAATCACAGAGGTCAGACGTTTCTTGTAGTTGGCCACCAGGTTTGCACACATCTCAGGAGGGATTTTGTCCCACTCCTCTTTGCAGATCTTCTCCAAGTCATTAATGTTGAGGCTGACGTTTGGCAACTCAAACCTTCAGCTCCCTCCACAGATTTTCTATGGGATTAAGGTCTGGAGACTGGCTAGGCCACTCCAGGACCTTCATGTGCTTCTTCTTGAGCCACTCCTTTGTTGCCTTGGCCATGTGTTTTCGGTCATTGTCATGCTGTAATACCCATCCACGACCCATTTTCAATGCCCTGGCTGAGGGAAGGAGGTTCTCACCCAAGATTTGACGGTACATGGCCCCCGTCCATTGTCCCTTTGATGTGGTGAAGTTGTCCTGTCCCCTTAGCAGAAAAACACCCCCAAAGCATAATGTTTCCACCTCCATGTTTGACGGTGGGGATGGTATTCTTGGGGTCATAGGCAGCATTGCTCCTCCTCCTCCAGTTGTGTTGATGCCAAAGAGCTCGATTTTGGTCTCATCTGACCACAACACTTTCACCCAGTTCTCCTCTGAATCATTCAGATGTTTATTGGCAAACTTCAGACGGGCCTGTACATGTGCTTTCTTGAGCAGGGGGACCATGCGGGCGCTGCAGGATTTCAGTCCTTCACGGCATAGTGTGTTACCAATTGTTTTCTTGGTGACTATGGTCCCAGCTGCCTTGAGATCATTGACAAGATCCTCCCGTGTAGTTCTGGGGTGATTCCTCACCGTTCTCATGATCATTGCAAGTCCACGAGGTGAGATCTTGCATGGAGCCCCAGGCCGAGGGAGATTGACAGTTCTTTTGTGTTTCTTCCATTTGCGATTAATCGCACCAACTGTTGTCATCTTCTCACCAAGCTGCTTGGCGATGGTCTTGTAGCCCATTCCAGCCTTGTGTAGGTCTACAATCTTGTCCCTGACATCCTTGGAGAGCTCTTTGGTCTTGGCCATGGTGGAGAGTTAGGAATCTGATTGATTGATTGCTTCTGTGGACAGGTGTCTTCTGTGGACAGTGTGCTCCTAATCTCAGCTCGTTACCTGTATAAAAGACACCTGGGAGCCAGAAATCTTTCTGATTGAGAAGGGGTCAAATACTTATTTCCCTCATTAAAATGCAAATCAATTTATAACATTTTTGACATGCGTTTCTCTGGATTTTTTTGTTGTTATTCTGTCTCTCACTGTTCAAATAAACCTACCAAAATTATAGACTGATCATTTCTTTGTCAGTGGGCAAACGTACAAAATCAGCAGGGGATCAAATACTTTTTTCCCCTCACTGTAACGGAAAAGTGTTTCGTGCTTATGTATTCACCCCCTTTGCTATGAAGCCCCTAAATAAGATCTGGTCCAACCAATTACCTTCAGAAGTCACATAATTAGTTAAATAAAGTCCACCTGTGTGCAATCTAAGTGTCACATGATCTGTCACATGATCTCAGTATATATATATATATATATATATATATATATATATATATATATATATATATATATATATATATATATATATATATACACACACCTGTTCTGAAAGGCCCCAGAGTCTGCAACACCACTAAGCAAGGGGCACCACCAAGCAAGTGGCACCATGAAGACCAAGGAGCTCTCAAAACAGGTCAGGGACAAAGTTGTGGAGAAGTACAGATCAGGGTTGGGTTATAAAAAAAGATCAGAAACTTTGAACATCCCACGGAGCACCATTAAATCCAAATGGAAAGAATATGGCACCACAACAAACCTGCCAAGAGAGGGCCGCCCACCAAAACTCACGGACCAGGCAAGGATGGCATTAATCAGAGAGGCAACGAAGAGACCAAAGATAACCCTGAAGGAGCTGCAAAGCTCCACAGCGGAGATTGGAGTATCTGTCCATAGGACGACTTTAAGCCGTACACTCCACAGAGCTGGGCTTTACGGAAGAGTGGCCAGAAATGTTAAATAGTTATGCATGCTCAAGTTCTGTTTTTTGTCTTATTTCTTGTTTGTTTCACAAGAAAAAATATTTTGCATCTTCAAAGTGGTAGGCATGTTGTGTAAATCAAATGATACAACCCCCCCCAAAATCCATTTTAATTCCAGGTTGTGAGGCAACAAAATAGGAAAAATGCCAAGGGGGGTGAATACTTTCGCAAGCCACTGTAAGAACTGTGACATGGCCTTGTGCTATAATTGCTATTTAAGAAATGTGATTTAATTTCCAGTTCCACAGCATGGCCTGCAACCTTTAAATAGACTGCACGTTCCCAATTAGTTTTCAAGTAGGGGGAGTTACAGACTCCTGACTCCAATGCAATAACCAGCACCAGGTTAGCCCATGCTGTCGTGATACTACTCTACATTATGGCCCTGCATATGCTGCTTCCGTCTTGGCTTTCTTTATCCAGCATTTTCTAATCAAGGAGGAAAACATGGTGGGCCTTGAGGGAAAATGAAAACATTTTACAGTGTGAAGGTTCTCCCTCTTCAGAGGCTGAGTAAAGTAAAGTCCTGTGGTTCAGCCTATCATCACAGCTCTCCGCTACACGTCCGTCCCCAACCTGCAGGCCTGGAGCCTGCCTGGATCTCCCCACAGTGAAACACGGGACTGCTGGCACTCTAGGGGAATTGGAGGCATATGCGCCTTTCCATCTGTTGCTCCCTCCCCCCTCAGTCACTGCCTTCCAAATCAAAGCCCCTTCTCTTCCAGAGACCCTTGTGTGTGTGTGTTTGTGTGTGTGTGTGTGTGTGTGTGTGTGTGTGTGTCAATGTTTTCCAAAGCCCCTTCCCTTCTCTTCCCTTCCTGTCAGTGGCCATCTGCTTGCAGGCCCAGCCCCACTCTCTGGCAGGAGAGACAGAGAACTTCCATGATGTGATCTGGATGGATAGAACACAGCCAGGTTGAGAAAACAGGACCAAGTAATTTGACCACCGCCTCATCCACTCGAAAAAAGGTAGCATAGGCGACAAGGTAATTACAGGAATCAAGTAACGATACACTAATTTGTTCATGCGGCACACACAGATAGTGTTGAAAGGACAGGCCTTCTACTAAATTTCCAGAGGTACATTTCTAATCATAATGCCTAACTAGCAGTAATTGTAAATATCAAACTACCTTTTAATGTAATACCATATCAGAGCTCCTCTCCACACTCATTCTGCTTCTAGTCCTGGTGTGGTCATTACCAAAGAAATTGAGTATATGGAAACTGACTCAAAAAGGCTTTTCAAGTTATCCTGGAGATTGGGCATAGACAGAGTAGATCATGTTACATTTTCCTTTAAAAAAACACCCTCCTCGACCCCCCACCCCAACTCTCCACAGTCGAAACCAGAGAAAAAAATAACAAAATGTCCATCAATGGGAGAGAGAACCTTTGTTCAACAGAACAATGGAGAACATTCTGCTGTGGAGGAAGCATAGCGTCATAGAGATATTGCATACTGCACACAGGCAGACCTACCACAACCTCAGACGCATTCATACCCTGTGATGGGCCCTGCCGTTTGGCACATCCCTGACGAGTGTGGAGGTCAGAGGTCAGATGTTGGAACTCATCTGAATGAGGATGGATGTAATGAGCGTTTTGACTCCGTGAATGAGTGGAATCGTATGGAGTAACAACGGGACAAAGGGGCTTTTGAGACTGAGGGCGAGGCGTGTGCAAGCGCCATGTCAACTGACACCCATGCATCTGTCAATGCTTAGGGGAAAGTCTCTTACTGTACTCCGAGATTAAATAATTAAATGTTACAGTAGGCTGGAAGTAAAAACCCATTAAGAGGATCTTTGACACTTCTCTTCAAGATTCAACATGGATTAAGGAAACTTGATTTTCTTATTTTTCTCTTCAGAAAATCAACAGCGTGCTGCTGGGTTGGTCGATATTCTGTTGCTAGTGTAGAGCTGGTGTAGATCTGAAAGTCTTTCTTATTAAAAGTGAAGGTGAAAAGCAACAGTAGAGAACACCGTAGAATGAGCCAATCCCCACAAGGGTGACTAACATGGTTTCATACACCTTACAATCTTTTTTACATCACATGAATGAAAGCAAGGGGATGTTTGGCACTGTACATTAGGGCTACACAATTAATCAAATTCATATCGAAATCGCAATATTGACATGTGCAATATTCATATCATAAGAGATCTACAGTACCTTCAGAAAGTAATCATACCCCTGGACTTTTTCCACATTTTGTTGTGTTACAGCCCGAATTCAAAATGGATGAAATTGATATTTTTTCTCACCCATCTACATACAATACCCCATAATGACAAAGTGAAAACATGTTTTTAGAACATCTAATGAAAATGAAATACAGACAAAACTAATTTACATAAGTATTCACACCCCTGAGTCAATACATGTTAGTCACCTTTGGCAGCGATTACAGCTGTGAGTCTTTCTGGTTAAGTCTTATTTTCAAAATTCTTCAAATTCTTCAAGTTTTGCCATAGATTTTCAAGCAGATTTAAGTCAAAAATGTAACTAGGCCACTCAGGAACATTCACTGTCTTCTTGGTAAGCAACTCCAGTGTAGATTTTACAGTGTGTTTTAGGTTATTGTCCTGCTGAAAGGTGAATTAATCTCCCAGTGTCTGGTGGAAAGCAGACTGAACCAGGGTTTTCCTCTAGGATTTTGCCTGTGCTTAGCTCTATTCCTTTTATTTTTTTATCCAGAAAAACTCCCCAGTCCTTAACGATTACAAGTATCCCCATAACATGATGCAGGCTTGAAAATATGGAGAGTGGTACTCAGTAATGTGTTGTATTGGATTTGCCTGAAACATAGCACTTTGTATTCAGGACAGAAAGTGAATTGCTTTGTCAAATCTTTTGCAGTATTACTTTAGTGCCTTGTTGCAAACAGGATGCATGTTTTTAAATATTTGTTATTCTGTACAGGCTCCTTTTCACTGTCAATTAGGTTAGTATTGTGGAGTAACTACAATGTTGTTGATCAAGCCTCAGTTCTCCAATCACAGCCATTAAACTCTGTAACTGTTTTAAAGTCACCATTGGCCTCATGGTGAAATCTCGGAGCGGTTTCCTTCCTCTCCGGCAACTGAGTTAGTAAGACTGTATGTACCTTTGTAGTAACTGGGTGTATTGATACACCATCCAAAGGGTGATTAATAACTTATCCATGCTCAAAGAGATATTCAATGTCTGCTTTTTTTGTTTTGCCCATCTACCAATTGGTGCCCTTCTTTGCGAGGCATTAGAGAACCTCCATGGTCTTTGTAGTTGAATCTGTGTTTGAAATTCACTACTCAACTAAGGGATCTTACAGATCTCTGTACCCCACACATACAGTTATGAGGTAGTCATTCAAAAAGCATGAATAATAAACACTATTATTGCACACAGAATGAGTCCATGCAACTCATTATGTGACTTGTTAAGCAAATGTTCACTCCTGAACTTATTTAGGCTTGCCATAAAATGGGGGTTGAATACCTATTGACTCAAAACATTTCAGCTTTTCATTTGTAAAAATTCTACATTAAGGGGTATTGTGTGTGGGCCAGTGATAAAAAAAGGCTGTAACACAACAAAATGTGGACAACGTCAGGGGGTGTGAATACTTTCTGAAGGCACTGTATATCGCATTCAAATTTTGAAACGTCAGTTAGTCGCGTGTAACGTCCATCCATATAGTTTACTCCATTTGTCATCTCTCCGTTTGTCGTCTCTTGCTCTTTTGCTCAAATGCAACAGATTGTTCCCACTTTACATCTTAACCCTTTACACTCGTACCCGTAGGCGGGTTGAAAATGGCAGATTTGGACACTGATAAGCGCCTAAATTGGAAAGCAGTGGCTGTACAGTAACACGCTATGAATTATGTCAGAGCTCAGGCTCTGCACTTCACAGCGCTGTATGGGTTTTGACCCACAGTCATTCTGAACTTGAGCACTGCACGCGACAAGAAGTTGCCCCCTTCCCTCCCGCTACTTGGTCAACTTTTGCACATTTTGGGATGTCTGAGTGAGGGAAATGCTGTAAATTAAAAGGACTCGATGTATTTAGAAAAGATAAGACATTGAGGATTATAATAAATACCACTTTGATGTCATACAAGCAAGTCCAAATGTTCACTTCACATTTCAATATGCTAAAACTCATGTCATATACAGTATCAACGTTCATGAGCACTATGTTCAGGGTTAGGTAGGTTACTTTCTAAATGTAATCCGTTAGTTACTGACTACAATTTTGAACAGGTAACTAGTAACTAACTTTTGGATTACCCAAACTCAGTAACATAATCTGATTACTTTCAGTTACTTTTTGATTATTTATTACCTTAAGAGTCATTAGAAGACAAAAAGGATCCATCAAACGCATTTGATGCATCATCATAGTGGTCTCTTACTTGTGGTCAGGCTCGCTCAGGTCGAACAAACTTAAAATTGCAAATTTTTTCAATGCTGAATTGAATGTAATTGAGAAAAAACTGAAAGGTGCCATAATGTATTTTTTTCATACAAGTAAGCCAAAACACCCGTGAGTCCACTTCACATTTCAATATCAAAACCATGTCATATACACTACCGGTCAAAAGTTTTAGAAGACCTACTCATTCAAGGGTTTTTCTTTATTTTTACTATTTTCAACATTGTAGAATAATAGTGAATAATAATAATAATAATAATAATAAATAATAATAATAATAAAAAATAATAAGTGAAGACATCAAAACTATCTGGAATCATGTAGTAAGCAAAAAAGTGTTCAACAAATCAAAATATATTTTCTATATGAGATTCTTCAAATAGCCACCCTTTACCTTGATGACAGTTTTGCACACTCTTGGCATTCTCTCAACCAGCTTCATGAGGTAGTAATCTGGAATGCATTTCAAATAACAGGTGTTCCTTCTTAAAAGTTCATTTGTGGAATTTATTTCCTTCTTAATGCATTTGAGCCAATCAGTTGTTGTGACAAGGTAGGGGTGGTATACAGAAGGTAGCCCTATTTGGTAAAAGACAAAGTCCATATTATGGCAAGAACAGCTCAAATAAGCAAAGAGAAACGACAGTCCATCATTCTTTTAAGACATGAAGGTCAGTCAATCTGGATCATTTCAAGAACTTTGAAAGACTTTTTCAATTGCAGTCTCAAAAACCATGAAGCTCTATGATGAAACTGGCTCTCGTGAGGACCGCCACAGGAATGGAAGACCCAGAGTTACCTCTGCTGCAGAGGGTAAGTTCATTAGGAGTTACCAGCCTCAAAAATTGCAGCCCAAATAAATGCTTCACAGAGTTCAAGTAACAGACACATCTCAACATCAACTGTTCAGAGACTGTTTGAATTAGGCATTCATTGTCGAATTGCTGCAAAGAAACCACTACTAAAGGACACCAATAATAAGAAAAGACTTGCTTGGGCCAAGAAACACGACCAATGGACAAATTGCCGATTTTTGGTTCCAACTGACGTGTCTTTGTGAGACGCGGTGTGGGGTGAACGGATGATCTCCACATGTGTATTTCCCACCATAAAGCATGGAGGAGGAGGTGTTATGGTGTGGGGGTGCTTTGCTGGTGACACTGTCTGTGATTTATTTAGAATTCAAGGCACACTTAACCAGCATGGCTACCAGAGCATTCTGTAGCGATACACCATCCCATCAGGTTTGCGCTTAGTAGGACTATCATTCGTTTTTCAACAGGACAATGACCCAACACACCTCCAGGCTGTGTAAGGGCTATTTGACCAAGAAGGAGAGCGATGGAGTGATGCATCAGATGACCTGGCCTCCACAATCCCCCGACCTCGACCAAATTGAGATGGTTTGGGATGAGTCAGACCGCAGAGTGAAGGAAAAGAAGCCAACAAGTGCTCAGCATATGTTGGAACTCCTTCAAGACTGTTGGAAAAGCATTCCAGGTGAAGCTGCTTGAGAGAATGCCAAGAGTGTGCAAGGCTGTCATCAAGGCAAAGGGTGGCTATTTGAAGAATCTCAAATATAAAATGATTTTGATTTGTTTAACACTTCTTTGGTTACTACATGATTCCATGTGTTTTGATGTCTTCACTATTATTCTACAATGTAGAAAATAGTAAAAATAAAGAAAAACCCTTGAATGAGTAGGTGTTCTAAAACTTTTGACCGGTAGTGTACATTGATCACTATGTTTGATTATGATCACTATGTTGGATGTGCAGTTCCAAGATGGCATGGCGTCATACCCTTGGATGTTCTGAACAGAATGAGCCTGTTGTCTATTGTGAAGAAAATTTGCTGCGGCACACGCACACCTGAATGCACTCATCACTCCTTTCTATGCGCACCAAAATTATAATCTGTTTCCCTGCATTTCATTGTGAAAGCCTAACACTGTAATATCGTATTTTATAACTTAGCTATGTTGGCAGTAGAACACGCTTTCAAATTATGCCCACCTGACACAGATTGCGATTTATAAATGGACCGTTTTTGGACTGCGTAAACAACAACAGTAATTGTGTGAAGGCAGGGATGCAGGGTTGTGTTCCAAATGTGTGCTTGCTCTAGTTCCTCAACGGCACCGCTAGGAGAGCTCAAAAAAGCACCTTATATTTGAAGACTATTTGAGTCATAAAAGTGCATTGAAATGCATATTTTGGAGGTGTGTGGCCACTTGGAGACACCAGTTAGTCCTCTCCTCTCAACCCTTGTCGTTTTGTTGTCTTATGTTGCACCTACCCCATATCTTCCAGGAATATTCTTATCATGTTACTGACTGTATCAAGAGTATTTTCAGATTTCGTTATCAACAAATGCGGCGAAAAGTACACTAAATGTAAAATGCAGATAACACCAACAATGTAATGTTTGGATTCAGTCTTGTGAACTGATGTGTCCTTAACTTTGGTCAAAACATTTTCCCATAATCTCCAAACTGTTCCCTTTCAATTTCTACCATGCTTTTCATATTTCTTCTGTAAGAAACATTTAAATTTATCCCTATTCATATAGGCCAATTCCCATGAGTGTAAAGGAGGCTTTGCAGCCACAGTCTTTAGAGCACTCAAACTCAACTCTGGACCTCGAAGCCAGTTCCACTGCATTTTTTTAATTGTTCCCCTCTAACCAGGGACTGATTTAGACCTGGGACAGCAGGTGGGTGCAATTAGTTATCAGGTAGAACAGAAAACCAGCAGGCTCTGGACCTCGTAGGGTAAGAGTTGAATACCCCTGCTTTAGAGCATAAACCTACCAGCTTCCAGTATATAGTACAGTGTTTCCCAAACTCAGTCCTCAGGACCCCAAGTCCCAACACTACACAGCTGATTCAAATTATGAAAGCTTAATGATTAGTTGATTATTTGAATCAGGGCCGAGTTTGGGAAACCCTGCTATAGTAACAACTGAGGTGCATTGTGCGTTTTGTATTCCTTTCTTCCTTAAACGAGACACAATTTGCCCAATTACAAAACAACATTTGAAATTCAAAGCCATAGGTGTCATGATAAATAGTTGAAACTGTCAGAGAAACAAAAGCGAAGATGTCGTCAGTCAGACACATTGTACTTCCAGCAATCTAAAAATGACGCTTAAAATGTTGTTCCAGTTTATGCTTCGCTCAGTGGTTGAATCCATGAGAAATCCAACAAGCTGCGGGTTCATTCCAGGGCGTCGTAGCGTCATAGGGTGTACAGATCTACAGCCAGTAAACAGTCTCCCAGCTTCTCCATAAACACAACATTCCATATTAAAACACTTCATAAGAGTTGATGGTGGTGGGGTTGACTGACTTCCATTCTACTCTCTAGTAAATGACTGGTTCTGTGATGAAAAACTGAAATATACTGGGCTTTATAACTGTAGTAGCAGCAGTGCCTTGTCTTTGACAAGGATGCTCTATAGTGATCAATAACTGTGGATGTTATATCCCACCAGTATCTAGGCAAACCAGTTCACTACCCCCACATCTTATACTAGCCTCCATAATACATCGACCCACCGCCTAACTGAGCTCCTGTGCACCAAACACTCTGTAACTTCAATTTCCGCTCAACAGTGTGGGGGGGGGGGTGACTGAAGGTTATTTTCATGTACAAAATAAGTGAAGAAGAGAAACAGGTGCCTTGATTGGCATACACAAACCACTTTGTCCATACTACCCCAGGATAAATAAAATCTAGAGGAGTATGCCTTACTGCATGTTTCATTATCAGTCTGATAGGCAGTGTCAGCATCACCCTGAGAGCATTGAGAATGCAAACAGTAATTGCCACAACTCCACTTAAATGATTGACATCACTGAATAGGACTGCAATTACAGTCATTTCAGTCTCATTTCAACATAATGGTTATGAGGTGAAATCAATAACTTTTTCTATTGCAAAGAGGGAGAGATGCAATGTTGTCACTATGTTCTTATGGGCTTCTAGAGGCGTTACGTTCAGTCTGGTAATTGACTTGGAGAGATGCATAGTGTATGGGCAGGCTGCTTGTGCCAGAGGACAACTTATGTTATGCGCCACACTCTGGCAGCAGGCTGGGCTCCCCTGTGTCATCTCCCTATCGCGCCCTCTCCCTCTCTCTCTGTGTGTGTCTCCTCGGTATCGCTCTGTGTCCTCTCTACTGGCATTTCTGTACACAATGTACCATTGTGCTCGACTCAATATTAAAGTGAGTGCAGGCTTGTTAGCCCATGCTTGAGATCCCCATTCTGCATCCCTACTTAAGCAGTTGTGGGTTTAGGAGGTAAGGCCACTGCCCTGTCCTTGACATTGGATGCCAGGGTTAGTGTGTGGATGATTATCTTGGAGGCAGTGCCAGTTAGAAACACAAATTAAGATAAATGAATAGTAATAAAACAATGAACATAAAGTGCATTCGGAAAGCATTCAGACCCCTTCACTTTTCCCACATTGTTTTTACATTAGCCTTATTATTATTTTTTAACCCCTCACATTTACAGACGACACCCGATAATGACAAGGCAAAAAGTTTTTTTTTTTGCAAATGTATATATTTTTTACAAATACGGAAATGTCACATTTACATAAGTATTCAGACCCTTTACTCAGTACTTTGTTGAAGCACCTTTGGCAGCGATTACACCCTCAAGTCTTTTTGGGTATGACGCTACAAGCTTGGCACACTTGTATTTGGGGAGTTTCTCCCATTCTTCTCTGCAGATCCTCTCAAGCTCTGTCAGGTTGGATGGGGAGCGTCGCTGTAAAGCTATTTTCAGGTCTCTCCAGAGATGTTAGATCGGGTTCAAGTCCGGGCCCTGGCTGGGTCACTCAAGGACATTCAGAGACTTGTCCCGAAGCCACTCCTGCATTGTCTTGGCTGTGTGCTTAGGGTTGTTGTCCTGTTGGAAGGTGAACCTTCGCCCCAGTCGGAGGTCCTGAGCGCTCTAGAGCAGTTTTCATCAAGGATCACTCTGTACTTTGCTCCATTCATCTTTCCCTCGATCCTGACTAGTCGCCGTCCCTGCCGCTGAAAAACATCCCCGCAGCATGATGCTGCCACCACCATGCTTCACCGTAGGGATGGTGCCAGGTTCCTCCAGACGTGATGTATGGCATTCAGGCCAAAGAGTTCAATCTTGGTTTCATCAGACCAGAGAATCTTGTTTCTCATGGTCTGAGAGTCTTTAGGTGCCTTTAAGCAAACTCCAAGTGGGCTATCATGTGCCTTTTACTGAGGAGTGGCTTCCGTCTGGCCACTCTAACATAAAGCCCTGATTGGTGGAGTGCTGCAGAGATGGTTGTTCTTCTTGAAGGTTCTCCCATCTACACAGAGGAACTCTGGAGCTCTGTCAGAGTGACCATCGGGTTCTTGGTCACCTCCCTGACCAAGGCCCTTGTCCCCCGATTGCGCTGTTTGGCCGGGCGGCCAGCTCTAGGAATAGTCTTGGTGGTTCCAAACTTCTTCCATTTAATAATTATGGAGGCAACTGTGTTCTTGGGGACCTTCGGTACCCTTCCCCAGATCTGTGCCTCGACACAATCCTGTCTCGGAACTCTACGGACATTTCCTTTGACCTCATGGCTTGGTTTTTGCTCTGACATGCACTGTCAACTGTGGGACCTTATATAGACAGGTGTGTGCCTTTCCAGATCATGTCCAATCAACTGAATTTACCACAGGTGGACTCCAATCAATGGAAACAGGATGCACCTGAGCTCAATTTCTAGTCTCATATCAAAGGGTCTGAATAACTAAGTTAAATAAGGTATTTCTGTTTTTTATTTTTTATAAATGTGCAAAAATGTCTAAACCTGTTATGGGGTATTATGCGTGGATTTATAAGGAAAAAATGTATTTAAATCAATTTTAGAATAAGGCTTTAACGTAACAAAATGTGGAAAAAGTCAAGGGGTCTGAATACTTTCCAAATGCATTGTAGTAAACTGCTGTTTCATGGTTGTTTTGGTTTTTACTGTACAACTGTCAACTACAACAACATTGTTGGACACACCTCAGATACTAGACAATGAAATCTGAGATTCTTTACTATAAGAAACAGGGCTACCGCAAGATAACTTTTCCAGGTTAGTATGAATGTAGAAGGTAAGTTGAAACACAAATGAGGGTAGCAATTAAAACAGCCATCGCCAAATGAAACCAGGGAAACAAAAGAAACTAGCAATATTCCCAAGGCAAGCAGTCTTATTAATGGAACACTACCCCAGCCCTCGTTGGAATGACTGTCTAAAAATAACACTGAAATCACATTAGAGAACAAGCAGAGGAGCTGCTTCTGTATCTCAATGATCTAGATGTTACTTTCACACTTTTCACAGCTAACCCAAAAGTGCTTTTTCTTTCTAAAGCAAGCATGCCCTGATTAAAATCCAGCCTACCGGTAATTCCATTGATGTTACGAGGTGTGAATGATACTACCATTTCAAAAAATAACAAGCCTCTCTTCCCAGCCTTTGACCTAGAAAAATCTCATTTACACCTGAGATGAAGTCTTAACTCTGGTCGGTGTCCCCTCTCTTTAAAACGAATAAATTATACAGAGGGGATGTAATATCATATCTTGCCTGATGATTATCAGCTGTATATTAGCATAGTACGCATAACAATCAGTTCATTAAAGATACATTAAACAATGAATAAGTAATCTCTTCTTCTAATTGGATAAGAAACAAGGCCATGAAGTCAAACTGAATATATTTTAATGATCAACTGATCAGATTCAGCTTCATTTTAGATTTAGGTAACAGTCTACTGCACATGATTATCTCACTGGCCCTTCTGTATTACTGCAAGGGACAATGAGCCATTTGGTCATGTTAGTTATTATACATGACAACCACCAACTGACCCAAATTCATCTTCTCCTTTGATCCTTACCCCTCTGAAATACACACAAACACACACAGGTTGGAGGTTGGAGCAGGTTGGAGAAGTTAATGTTAAGTGTTCCACCTAAATCTATGTAGCTTCTCTGATGTTGTCAGGGTGGACCCTAGCATGGAATCTTTGACAGATGCTTCCAGTAGAAGGCACATTGTGTTCTTCCCCTCAACACGCTTGATACAGGCATTACCCGCTTCTCAAAAACTCACATTCATAGCTTATCATCTTCCTAAGTACCAGAAAATGTTGCAATAATCGATTGTCTGTTATATCAGACTGGTTCTGCAAACAAACAAGTTAAAACATTTATAATAGATAATGGTCATTGTAAACCATGTATTGTGCACTACATTGTTTGTATGATGGTGAAACGCCTTGGTTATACTGTATTTGATAAATCAATAAAACTTTGATCACAAAAAAAGTCAAAGCGATCTCCTGCTGCTCCTTTGTCTCGGTTCTTGTGATTGCAGTATATTTGCTCACTGAGTCCAACTAGTGCATGGAATATCAACCAATACTGCGAAGGGAGTGGTGAGAAGAAAACATCACCTAGTACTATTACTACTCCGTATGATCGGTCTCCAATAATAATTTGGACGTGTTTTCCACTAGGTGAAAACCTCAATTCACAAAGAAGAAGATATGTTAAAAAGAGGTTGCATTTTTCCGAGGGTGGTAGAATTTATATTCTCTCTAGTACTTTCAAATGAAGGCATGAGAGCCAGTGGTTTCTTAGCAACAGAGACTCAGCAATGATGCAAGATCGAAGGGGAATCTGCAGTTCTACAGTACAGGTGAATTCTGTCGACTACACTAATGTCTCCTATTAAAGCACTTAACGCTTTATGCAATGGGGACATTGCAGCACTGCAGGGTACATTAGAATGCTAAAACACAGTTGAATGCATCTTAAAATGGGGAGCATGCTGACAAACATAATCATAGACGGGCATTGTTCTTGGGGCATTCGACGTTGTCATAAGGTACACTAGAACAAACAGTACTAACTGGCTTTCAGCTCAGACAAATAACTTTTTTTGTATAGTTGAAGATGCTCAAAACTATCAGGTTTTAGAAGGAAAATAATAGATACTAATTTGTGTCACACACTCAGATCTGGCAGTGAACCACAAAACTGCTCATCCTCATTAAAACAAATATGCTACATTTTTTAAGAAGGCTACATAAAAAGATATAGTGTTACCCTATCAAGCCATTGCATAAAGCCTTGCCTTCATTGGGAAAATTATATAACAATTTGCATCAAAACAAGTTGGTGCTATTCCTCAAAGGAGGCACAACCCAAGCTGTGACTTCACAAGTATCTTAACACATCCATGACAAGTACTAGAGGACCAACCCCATTCACTGAAACAACACTGCTGTGTCAACCAAGGTGAATGTTATGATGGCACGAGGCACCGGTCGTAGATCTCATCTTGTACCAATGTAACAGTGTTGCTTCTGTCCCTCTCCTTGCCCCAACCTGGGCTCGAACCAAGACCCTCTAAAAACATCAACAACTGCCTCCCACAAAGCACAGTTACCTATCGCGCCACAAAAGCAAGGGAAACAACTACTTCAAGTTCTAAGACTGAGTGACGTCACTGATTGAAGCGCTACTAGTGCGCACCGCTAACTAGCTAGCCATTTCACACTCACCCCCCTTTGACCTTCTCCACAGCAACCCCAGCAGCTGGGCAGAGCCCAACTTTAGCAATCTGGGTCAACAGCATCAATGTAACAGTGTTGCTTCCATCCCTCTCCTTGTCCCAACCTGGGCTGGAACTAGGGGCCCTCTGAACACATCGACAACAGTCAGCCATGAAGCATCGTTACCCATTGCTCCACAAAAACCTTGGAGAGCAAGGGAAACAACTACTTCAAGGTCTGAGCGAGTGACGTCACTGATTGAAATGCTACTTGCACGCACTGCTAACTAGCTAGCCATTTCACACCGGTTACACCCACGCCAAGGGAACATGTCTCATACACTAATGGCTCACACCTGAGTAGAGTTGCTACTGAACTGCCACTGAAGAAGTTTCTCAGTTTCTCGAGAAAAATGTGGTCATTGACATTTAAAGAGGGCATAGAGTAGTGTTTGTCCATGTAACTTGGACGTTGAATAGAATGGAAACAAGGTTACGGTTAGTGACAATACACAGAGTACCCAGTCTAATCCAAAGATCAAATCTAATATTTAATTATGTTAACTGCAGCTCTGCTCAATAGTAATCATAACCACACAACAGTAAGTGTCACTCTAGCAAGTCTAGCATAATGGTTCAGAGATTTCTGTCAAACAACCCAATCGATTCTACCTGTTCCCCTACTGCTTTGTTGATAAGTTTATACCTGTGAATAATAGCGTTGCTCCAATGTATTGATATGATGCACTGTTCATTCTCGGTGGAAGTGAACCCCTTGCTTTCTAATGATCACACAACAAAAGAGTTCCACATCAAATCAAAAAATGTTTTTGTCATTTAGCAGATGCTCTTATCCAGAGTGCATACATGTTTTTGTTTTTTTAATTCATACTGGCCCCCCGTGAGAATCGAACCCACAACCCTGGCGTTGCAAACGCCATGCTCTACCAACTGAGCTACATCCCTGCCGGCCATTCCCTCCCCTACCCTGGACGACGCTGGGCCAATTGTGCGCCGCCCCATGGATCTCCCGGTCGCGGCTGGCTACGACAGAGCCTGGATTCGAACCACGATCTCTAGTGGCACAGCTACCACTGCGCCACTCGGGAGGACTTTACTGTGAAATGCTTACTTACGAGCCCTTTCCCAACAATGCAGAGTTAAAATGTAGGAATTAACACACACACACACAAAAAAAGTAAATAGTAACACAATAAAATAACAATAATGCGGTTACAGTGGCTTGCGAAAGTATTCACTCCCATTGGCATTTTTCCTATTTTGTTGCCTTACAAACTGGAATTAAAATTGAATTTTTGGGGGGGTTTGTGTCATTTTCTTTACACAACATGCCTACCACTTTGAAGATGCAAAATAAAATAAAAATATTGTGAAACAAACAAGAAATCAGACAAAAAAACTGACAACTATTCACCCCACCAAAGTCAATAAGTTTGTAAAGCCACCTTTTGCAGCAATTACAACTGCAAGTATTTTGGGGTATGTCTCTATAAGCTTGGCACATCTAGCCACTGGGATTTTTGCCCGTTCTTCAAGGCAAAACTGCTCCAGCTCCTTCAAGTTGGATGGGTTCCGCTGGTGTACAGCAATCTTTAAGTCATACCACAGATTCTCAATTGGATTGAGGTCTGGGCTTTGACTAGGCCATTCCAAGACATTTCAATGTTTCCCCTTAAACCACTCAAGTGTTGCTTTAGCAGTATGCTTAGGGTCATTGTCCTGCTGGAAGGTGAACCTCCATCCCAGTCTCAAATCTCTGGAAGACTGAAACAGGTTTCCCTCAAGAATTTCCCTGTATTTAGCGCCATCCATCATTCCTTCAATTCTGACCAGTTTCCCAGTCCCTGCCGATGAAAAACATCCCACGGCATGATGCTGCCACCACCATGCTTCACTGTGGGAATGGTGTTCCCTGGGTGATGAGAGGTGTTGGGATTGCGCCAGACATAGCGTTTTCCTTGATGGCCAAAAAGCTCAATTTTAGTCTCATCTGACCAGAGTACCTTCTTCCATATGTTTGGGGAGTCTCCCACATGCCTTTTGGCGAACACCAAACGTGTTTGCTCATTTTTTTATTTAAGCAATGGCTTTTTTCTGGCCACTATTCCATAAAGCCCAGCTCTGTGGTGTGTACGGCTTAAAGTGACCCTATGGACAGATACTCCAATCTCCGCTGTGGAACTTTGCAGCTCCTTCAGGGTTATCTTTGGTGTCTTTGTTGCCTCTCTGATTAATGCCCTCCTTGCCTGGTCCGTGGGTTTTGGTGGGCGGCCCTCTCTTGGCAGGTTTGCTATGGTGCCATATTCTTTCCATTTTTTAATAATGGATTTAATGGTGCTCCGTGGGATGTTCAAAGTTTCTGATATTTTTTTATAACCCAACCCTTATCTATACTTATCTATATATACTGAGATCATGTGACAGATCATTTGGCACTTAGATTGCACACAGGTGGACTTTATTTAACTAATAATGTGACTTCTGAAGGTAATTGGTTGCACCAGATCTTATTTAGGGGCTTCATAGTTATTTTTTTCATTTCACTTCACCAATTTGGACAATTTTGTGTATGTCCATTACATGAAATCCAAATAAAAATCTATTTAAATTACAGGTTGTAATGCAACAAAATAGGAAAAACGCCAAGGGGGTTGAATACTTTTGCAAGGCACTGTATATACAAGGAGTACTGGTACTGAGTCAATGTGCTGGTGGTACGAGGTAGTTGAGGTAATATGTACATGTAGGTAGGGGTAAAAGTGACTAGGCAATCAGGATAGATAAAAATAGTAGCAGCAGCGTGTGTGAAAGAGTGTCTGTGCGTGTGTGTGTGTGTGTGTGGCGTCAATATGCATGTGTGAGCATTTGTAATGTGTGTGTGTGTATGTGTTGAAGTGTAGTTTTAGTATGTGTGAGTAGAGTCCAATGAGTGTGCATTGAGCCAGTGCAAGAGAGTCAGTGCAGAAAATAGGGGGTCAATGCAAATATTTTGTGTAGCCATTTGATTCACTATTCAGCAGTCTCATGGCTTGGGGGTAGAAGCTGTGCAGGAGCCTTAGCACTTGCCGTGCGATAGGAGAGAGAACAGTCTATGACTTGGGTTTGTGGAATCTGACCATTTTCAGGGTCTTCTGACACCGCCTGGTATAGAGGTCCTGGATAGCAGGGAGCTTTGCCCCAGTGATGTACTGGGCCGTACACACTACCCTCTGTAGTGCATTGCGGTCGGATGCCAAGCAGTTGCCATACCAAGCAGTCAAGATGCTCTCAATTGTGCACCTGTAGAACTTGAGGATCTGAGGGCCCATGCCAAATCTTTTCAGCCTCCTGAGGGGGCAGAAGGATTGTTGTGTCCTCTTCACGACTATGTTGGTGTGTTTAGACCATGATAGGTCCTTAGTGATGTGGACAGAGGAACTTGAAGCTCTCGACCCACTACACTACAGCCCTGTCTATGTGAATGGGGGCGTGCTCGGCCCTCCATTTCCTGTAGTCCACGATCAGCTCCTTTGTCTTGCTGAAGTTGAGAGAGAAGTTGTTGTACTGGCACCACCCTGCCAGGTCTCTGACCTCCTCCCTGTAGGCCATCTCATCGCCATCGGTGATCAGGCCTACCAACATCGTGTCGTCGGCAAACTTAATGATGGTGTTGGAGTCGTGCGCAGTCATGCAGTCCTGGTGAACAGGGAGTACAGGATGGGACTATGCACACACCCCTGAGGGGCCCTCGTGTTGAAGGTCAGCGTGGCGAATGTGTTGTTGCCTACCTTCACCACCTGGGGGCAGCCTGTCAGGAAGTCCAGAATCCAGTTACAGAGGGAGGTGTTAAAGTCCTTAATTTAGTGATGATCTTGGAGGGCACTATGGTGTTGAATGCTGAGCTGTAGTCAATGAACAGCATTCCCACATAGGTGTTCATTTTATCCAGGTGGGAAAGGGCAGTATAGAGTGCAATAGATATTGTGTCATCTGTGAGTCTGTTGGTGCGGTATGCGAATTAGAGTGGGTCCAGGATGTCTGGGATGATGGTCTTGATGTGAGACATTTACAAGCTACAGATGTGAGTGCTACGGGGCAATAGTCATTTAGACAGGTTACCTTGTCATTCTTGGGCACAGGGACTATGGTGGTCTGCTTGAAACATGTAGGTATTACAGACGGTGAGGGAGAGGTTGAAAATGACAGTGAAGACACTTGCCAGATGTCAGCGCATGCTCTGAGTACGCGTCCTGGTAATCCGTCTGGCCCTGTGGCCTTGTGAATGTGAACCTGTTTAAAGGTCTTACTTACATCGGCTATAGAAAGTGTGATCACAGTCATCCGGAACAGCTGGTGCTCTCATGCATGGTTCAGTGTTGCTTGCCTCGAAGTGAGCATATAAGGCATTTAGCTCGTCTGGTAGGCTCGCGTCACTGGTCATCTTGCGGCTGGGTTTCCCTGTAATCTGTGATAGTTTGCAAGCCCTGCCACATCCGACGAGCGTCAGAGCCAGTGTAGTAGGATTTGATCTTAGTCCTGTATTGGCGCTTTGCCGGTTTGATGGTCCGTCGGAGGGCATAGCGGGATTTCTTATAAGCGTCCGGATTAGTGTCCCGCTCCTTGAAGCGGCAGTTTGAGCCTTTAACTCAGTGCACATGTTGCCTGTAATCCATGGCTTCTAGTTGGGATATGTACGTACGGTCACTGTGGGGACGACGTCGTTGCTGCACTTATTAATGAAGTTGGTGACTGATGTGGTAAACTCCTCAATTCCATCGGATGAATCCCGGAACATATTCCAGTCTGTGCTAGCCAAACAGTCCTGTAGCTTAGCATCCACTTCATCGGACCACTTCCTTATTGAGTGTGTCACTGGTACTTCCTGTTTGAGTTTTTGTTTGTTAAAGAGACACACTCCACCCCCCCGAGCTTACCCGACAATGCCAACATAGGATATTACAGTTCTTCAGATCACGTTGATAGGATAGTCTCGAACGGAGCTCATCCAGTTCATTCTCCAGTGATTGCATGTTCGCCAATAGAACGGAGGGTAAAGGCGGTTTATCCACTCGCTGATGTAGCCTCTTCCTCCTCCGAGTGTCAGGGATTTGGGCCTGGTCCGAATCATAGGTTTGTTCACAGTTCCTCTTATATTTTACAATGACTTTGACCCTTGACCTATGTAGGTCCTTTCAATGCATAATGATTCATGTTACAGGTACTATTACCACACACAAACATACACAACCAGTCCCTCTGATTTGAACTCTGTGGCTACTTTTCCTTTCAGTCTCCTATGCAAGAAACAAAATATGTTGGTAAACACTTGTTGTTAGCATAAGCCTTTGCCGCCACTAAGACCAGCTCTTTATCTCAAATCCTTAAACATAAGTGTGAGAATTAGTTTCTAAATCCAAATGAAGATTTAAGCCAATTGACACTAATTCAAACATTTAGAAATGGATAGAGTGGTGGTGGAAACGTGCATTAGATCTTTGTGTAGGTGAGCTGTCATAATCCCTACATGTCTCAGCATAGTTTATAGTGTTGGACAGAATCTAAACCACTATATCACAGGTGATGTGGAGTATAATGGTTTGAGTGGTACGCTAAGGAATAGGTGCCCTTACTGTTATACAGGATACTGCCCCATATTTGAGAGAATTCGTGTGTGCTGCTGGCAGTGAGGCGTCTTTATGCAAATCTGTAGGCTATTGAACTCAGATTGCAATGTACAGCAAGTATCCATGCATATCTATGCATGTATGTTTTTATTGTTATTCTGTAAGTGTTGTTTGTTGACTTGTTATTGTGTCAACTGTGACATCTATGTCTCTGTGTAGGCCTACTATATGTCACAAGTAAGGCATATTCTGTGTTGTGCTGAGAAGCAATAAAATATAAATGTACAAAGAAATGGTGGTTCAACACTGTTCTGGTTCAGGAGCAACATTTTTATATTCACCTCTCATGACGAGAAAAATTAGGCATATCAAATGTATATCCAAATATATTAATTTATCTGGCTGTATCAGAAAGTCAGATTGTTGTCACCAAACAAAGAGTTGTAGGCTACCTCCATGGCGACAATGTTGCTATTGCCCATCAAAGGAGATGACCGACAATACTAGGGGGTGACTGCGAGTACTTGTGACAATATATGTTTTCCCTGCAGCTCACCTTCAATAGAGATCACATGTTCTCGGATCTGGATCTGGAGGGCCAGGTCATCGATGCGTTCGATCAGGTCGTAGATTGAGTAAATGTTCGGGTGGACCGATTCGAACCGATGGATCTCAGCCCGGATGGCTGCCGAGTTGGACAAAACAAACTGCTGGTTGCCTTGTTGGCCGGCCTGGGAAGCCTGGCCCGATACTGTTCCCGAACCGAACTGACCCTGCCCTGAGCCTCCGGATGATCCTGATCCGAACTGGGACGGGATGGACTGGGGTCCTGGTACTGGAACGGGCGCTGGGACCGTGCCTGGGGTGGACATGGCCGGTTGGGACTGCTGCGAGATACCGGACACCGACCCCGATTGGAAATTCATCTTGGTTTGAACAAGTAACTCTTTACAATAGGAAAATAAATTAATAGACCCGATGTAACAATTTCAAAATTATGTGATCAAAAGAAGTCCGCGGGAACTAGTGGTCTGAAAACGAGAAGGCACAGACGCATCAATTGGTCGCCAATTGCAACACAACGCGGTTCTTACTCATATTATTAAAACTTGATGTGGTTCATTTTCCGTTATAAGCTAAATACTAAGCGCTTTGGCCGTGTCCTGCCCTTTTCTGTAAATCACAAACCCCAATGCCTACCTACCGCTAGATACTCTTTTTCGGGGCTATCCGCTCCCTTTTAGTGATTTTATCGAACGGTTTTCCTTGGCTGCTCTGTCAAAAGCAGACAATGGGCTCGGCTTCGGCAAGACGCCCGGGTCCACTGCCTACTGATTCCGTTGTTTCTGCGTTGAAATTAAATCGCGTCGAGTCCTCTTTGGTCCAAGTGGTCCCAGCCCAGCACCCTCCTCCGCATGTTGTAACGTCACCCATCACGTAATTGTAGTCTACTTGAGATGGGGGAGGCTGTACTTTGATTGGATGCTTATGTGGAGGAAGAATAAAGCAACGTGCTCATAATTTTTATAACCTAGCCTACCTGACAGTTATGCAACCAAATCATTTGGATGATATGGGGGAAAAATATGTTGGATACTATATTTCTGTATTCCCTTGTACCACCTCCACAATAGGCCACACACACACACACATTATGCACTCAGCTGTCAGTTATTCTGGCGTCTCCTCTCTTATGGTTTACCTAAAAAGCAATGTTGTTATCATCTTTGTGTTTCTTCAACATCTTTCATCCTTTAATTTGTCACAATACCATAAGGGAAATCTTGTCAGCCATACCAAACAATCAACACTATTTTAACCTAAATAACATACAACCAAATGTGACATTTAGCCAATTTCTGCTTTCATATATTGAGTTCAGACTATTCTCTGAGGGGGGCCCTTTCCTCTAATGCTTATCCATGAAAGGACAAAACTAATCATAATCCTCCAAGGAAATTATGTTTGCAGTGTTTCAGTTAAAAAGCATACAGAACACTCTTCAGCCAATTAAGTTGCAAAGGAGCCTTCCGAAATGCAACATGGCTGATCTTCGAATATTTATAGATATGATGTAGCAAAACACAATAACCAGCTTCACAGAGAGATATTCCATTACAAGAAATCAAAAACATAGTGTTTGATACTCGCAAATCACATCGGCTTCACATAGGCTACAACAACTAGAGTAGTACATCACATGAGAAAGGATGCTTCAATCAAATTATTTCTCAAACAGTTGACAAATGTAATCTATTTCTCATTCAAATATATTTCAGCCAGAACAATGGTATAGGCCTAAAGACATTAGGTATCCTTAGTTAGAATTCACTCCAAGGGAAGAGAAAGAGCCATCTACTGGTCTGTCTGTACAACACCCATTCTGCAGTGTTGTGGTGTGGTGTGGTGTGGTGTGGTGTGGGGGGGGGGGGGTGAGAGTCTGGATAAAGAATAAATGAGAATAAATCAAGAAATTGACTGTTAGAACTGAAAAATCCCCATGGATAGATGTTGAATTGAAAAGAAAAACTGTATGGCTGAGTGGGATGAGGCAAAGGGAATATTAAATAAGTCTGACAACACAGCAGATTGGCAAACATACAGTAAACTGAGAAATCACGTAACTAAACTAAACAAAAATAAGAAGAAACTATACTATGGAACAAAGATAGATTATATAAAGAATGATAGTAAAAAGCTCTGGAGTACTTTAAATGAAATTCTAGGCAAAAAAGCGAACTCAGCTCCATCCTTCATTAAGGCAGATGGCTTGTTCGTAACAAAACCCTTTGATATTGCCAACCACTTTAATAACTTTTTTGTTGACGAGATTAGCTAAACAACAAATGACAAGCAAACAACAAACGCTGAACCTTCATATTCATGCATAACGGACCAAATAATTAAAGATAAGCACTGTAGCTTTGAGTTCCGCAAAGTTGGTGTGGAAGAGGAGATATTTTTTGTTGCTATCTTTAAATAAGGACAAGCCACCTGGTACCGACAACGTGGATGGTAAATTGCTTGGTAGCGGAATACATTGCGACTCCTATTTGCCACATCTTCAATTTAAGCCTAGAAGATGGTGTGTGCCCTCAGGCCTGGAGGGAGGCAAAGGTCATTCTGCTGCCCAAGAATAGCACCCTTTAATGGTTACCGGTGCTTAGCGGAAAAAAATATTTCAGTCCAGCTTTTTTGTTAGATTTCAGTGCAGCTTTTGATATCATTGATCATAACCTATTGCTGAAAAAACATAGGTGTTATAGATTTGCATCCTCTGCCTTATCATGGATTGAGTGTTACCTATCTAATAGAACACAGAGGGTTTTCTTTAATGGAAACCTCTCTAATGCAAATTATTTTGAGTGTGGTGTACCACATGTTACGGTTCGGCATTGTTGGTCCGGTTCCCGCTTGTTTCCCTGTTCCTTTTTCCCCTGTGTGTGTGTGTGGTCTGTGTCTGTCTCCCCCTGCTGTGCAGCCCAGTCAGAGGATCTAGGTCAGGGGGCGTGGCCATTCTCTCTCATGCTCCGTTACTTCCAGCTGCGGCTCATTGTCTTCAATCAACCAGCAGTTATCTACCCGGGCTGGACACCTCTCCAGCGCCAGTTCGTTCCTACACCACCTGTGATCCCGTCTGTTCCTGCTGCCTGCCTGCCTGCCATTCCCACGCCGCAACCTGCTCCTCTGTTGTCTGATATCCTCGTCATCCAGCTCTCTGGACTACTGGCTCTCCACCCCACTCAGCTCCTACTCCGGCCTGAAGCTACTCCACCCTGAACTGCTTCTCTCTGCCAAGACACGCTGAATAAATTACATCCTAATCCACCCTCTTTGTCCGTGTGTCCGTCTCTGCACCTGAGTCCCCCACCCAACCTAATAGAACGAACTGGCCAAACATGGACTCAGCAGAGATGCCACATGAAACAACGGGTGATGGCGTACAACGCGCCCTCCATTCACAGGGAATGTTATTGGGACAACACGACCAACTCATCCGGACTCTTGTGGATAACAACCAGCAGTTGTTGGATCAAGTATCTCATCTCACCTCTCAGGTAGCTAACCTGGTAACACTCACTACCCTTCCTCCCTCTGCTTCTCCTCCGCCTGTTCCTCCTACAGTGGCTCCAGGCTCGGCTTCCGCTCCTGCCCTTCGGGAACCCCCCTACAACCTCACCCGAACCTTTCACCGGGGACCTGAACAAATGCCGTGGTTTCCTGCTTCAGTGCCGCTTGGTGTTCCAACAGAAGCCCCTGTCTTTCTCCACGGAATCCTCAAAGGTACATTACGCACTGGGGTTAATGAGGGGCAAAGCTTTGATTTGGGCAGAAGCGGCTTGTTCTACTCAGCAGATTGCCAGCCTGTCGTTTGACGATTTTTTCCTCTCAATTGAAAGTTGTGTTTGATCACCCGGACCATGCGGGACCGCCACAAAGAGACTATTGAAGCTACGACAGGGCACGGGTAGCGTGGCTGAATACGCCATTGATTTTTGGACCTTGGCAGCCGATTCCAAGTGGAATGACGAAGCTCTTCAGGGAGCGTTTGTTAACGGTCTAAGTGACACGATTAAGAATGAACTAGCTGTTCGTGATGAGCCTGCTAACCTTCATGTTCTCGTTTCCCTTGCTCACGAATAGACAACAGGCTACGGAGAGGAGACAGGAGAGGGGCGGTCGGGTCCACACCGCAGCCCGGATCCCTCCACGGAACTAGACGAGCCCATGCAGCTGGGCCGTGCTCGTCTGTCCCCTGCCGAAAAGGAACGGCGCATGCGGGCTGGTGAGTGCATGTACTGTGGGGACCGCACTCATTTCCTGGTTAACTGTCCGGTTCGCCCAAAAGACCAAGCTCGCGAGGTAAAAGTGGGCATACTTGCAGTGCTACACCTGACTCAATGCCCACAGCACCCCGTCTAGTTATCCCAGCTACAGTCCAGTTCAGGAATCTATCTCTCCCACTAGCTGCTCTCATCGACTCTGGTGCTGAGGATAGTTTCCTTGACGTTAACCTGGTCACTCAGGCTGAGATCCCTGTTAAGCCCCTGCCTAAGCCTATAACAGTAACCGCTATTGACGGCCATCAGTTTGCCAACATCACCCATCAAACTGTCCCCGTTTCTCTCATGCTGTCCGGCAATCACAAAGAAACCATCCAGTTTAAAGTAGTCTCCTCCTCGGCCTCCCCCCTTATCCTCGGTTTCCCTTGGCTTAGCATTCACAACCCCCCATATTGACTGGCAAAACCACAAAATACACAGTTGGAGCACTCACTGCCATTCTGTTTGCCTTGGGTCGGCTATTCCGCCCTCGGTAGGTTCCCCCTGCTTCCCCTGTCAAAACCCCAGACCTCTCTTCAGTCCCTGAGGAGTACCTGGACCTGGCCGAGGTATTCAGTAAATCCAAAGCACTCTCACTACCACCTCATAGGCCATACAATTGCGCTATTGAGTTACTGCCTGGAGCCCCTTTGCCGTCCAGTCGGCTTTTCAATCTGTCCCGTCCTGAGAGAGAAGCTATGGAAACCTACATAGGCGACTCCCTAACCTCTGGCATCATTCGTCCCTCATCTTCCGCTGTTGGTGCTGGGTTCTTTTTTGTTGAGAAGAAGGACAAAACATTACGCCCCTGCATTGACTACAGAGGACTTAATAACATCACAGTCAGAAATACGTACCCCCTGCCTCTCATCAACTCAGCATTCGAACCCCTTCATGGTGCCACCGTGTTTACCAAACTCGACCCTACGTAACGCTTTACCACCTCGTTAGGATCAGGCCGGAGACGAATGGAAGACTGGGTTCAATACCCCTCTCGGACACTTTGAATACCTAGTCATGCCATTCGGTCTCACTAACGCCCAGCAGTGTTTCAGGCCATGGTTAACGATGTGTTGAGGGATTTTCTACACCGTTTTGTGTTTGTCTATTTGGATGACATTCTGATATTCTCTAAGTCACAGGATGAACACGTCTCCCACGTCCGTCTGGTTCTCCAACGCCTCATGGAAAATAAACTGTATGTGAAAGCAGAAAAATGTGAGTTCCACCGGCAGTCCGTCCCCTTTTTGGGCTTTATTATCGAGCGGGGACAAGTGTCACCAGACCCTGACAAGATCAGAGCGGTTGTGGAGTGGCCCACACCCACGTCTCGGAAGCAGCTACAACGCTTCCTGGGCTTCGCCAACTTCTACCGCCGCTTCATCAGGGGTTTCAGCCGAGTGGTTGCCCCCTGACCAAGCTCACCTCCCCCTAAGGTGCCATTCCTGTGGGACGCCTGAGGCCGAGTCAGCTGTGAGTACATTGAAGGAACTGTTCACCACCTCACCTGTTCTTATTCATCCAGACACTAGTTTGCAGTTTATTGTGGAAGTGGACGCCTCTGATTCGGGGTGGGGGCAGTCCTGTCACAACGTTCCCCCCACGGACCAGAAGCTCCATCCTGTGGCCTTTTTCTCCAGGAGATTGACCCCTGCTGAGAAGAACTACGGCGTGGGTAACCGGGAGTTGCTTGCTGTCAAGTTGGCGTTGGAGGAGTGGAGGCACTGGCTAGACGGAGCAGAGCAACCCTTCATAGTCTGGACTGACCACAAGAACCTGGCTTACATCCAGTCAGCCAAGAGGCTGAACTCCCGCCAGGCCAGATGGGCTCTGTTCTTCAGCAGGTTCAAGTTTATTTTAACATATCGTCCTGGCACACGTAATGTCAAGCCTGATGCTCTCTCTCGCCAGTTTACAGACAATGAAGACTTCAGCAATCCTGAACCTGTTCTGCCCGCTTCCTGTTTGGTGGCGGCTGTTCACTGGGAAATCGAGTCCCTCGTCCGATCGGCACAAGAGTTGGAACCTGGACCGGCCGATGGCTCCCCCGACCTTCTCTATGTTCCCGCAGCCGTGCGGCCGCAAGTGCTCAACTGGATCCACACCTCACGATTCTCCTGCCACCCTGGTATGAACCGTACACTGTCGCTACTTAAGAGGCACTTTTGGTGGCCATCCGCCGAGGCTGACGTCCGGGAGTACGTGGCGGCCTGTTCCATCTGTGCCCAAAATAAGGCTTCCCACAGGGCTCCTTCGGGCCTGCTGCGGCCTCTCCCAGTCCCGAGTCGTCCCTTGGTCTCACGTGGCCTTGGACTTCGTCACTGGACTTCCTATGTCTGAGGGTAAGGACACCATACTCACCATCGTGGACAGATTCTCTAAATCTGCCCATTTTGTTGCATTACCAAAATTACCGTCTGCCAGTGAGACAGCCGACCTCTTTGTCCTACATGTATTCCGTCCCCATGGAATCCCTGTGGACATAGTGTCCGATAGAGGTCCACAGTTCATTTCTCGGGTATGGAAGGAGTTTTGTTCGGCTCTGGGTGCCTCTGTCAGTCTCTCATCAGGTTTCCATCCCCAATCCAATGGCCAGACTGAGAGGACCAATCAGGACCTGGAGGCTGCTCTACGCTGTGTGACATCCCAGAACCCCGTCCACCTGGGCCAAACATCTCCCGTGGGTCGAATATGCCCACAATTCCCTCACCTCATCTGCCACCGGCCCTCTCACCTTTTGAGGCGGCTTTGGGGTATCAACCGCCATTGTTCCCGTCTCAAGAAAGGGGAGTTAGCCGTCCCGTCAGTTCAGGATAACCTTCGTCGCTGCCGCAAGGTGTGGGTGGACACCCGTGAGGCCCTTCTACGGACAGCAGAGCGTAACAAGAGGGTGGCGGACAGGCACAGGGTAGTCGCTCCCCAGTTCCAGCCTGGTCAGCGAGTCTGGCTCTCCTCCAGCAACATCCCCCTGCGCACTGACTCCCGTAAGCTGTCGCCCGGTATTTGGGTCCTTTCGAGATCGACTCCATCATCAACCCTTCGGCTGTTCGGTTGAAGCTTCCCCAGGCCATGAGAGTCCATCCTACATTTCACGTGTCCCAGCTGAAGCTGGTCTCCTCCAGCCCTTTGTGTCCGCCTGTGGATCCCCCTCCGCCACCGCAGATATTGACGACCATCCAGCCTACACGGTGCGGAGACTGCTGGACGTCCGGAGGCGTGGTAGAGGGCTTCAGTACCTGGTGGACTGGGAGGGATACGGTCCCGAGGAGAGGTCCTGGATTCCCCCGACGATTTATACTGGATCCGCAGCTGGTGGCTGACTTCATAGGGACCACCCTGACAAGCCGGGTGGAGTCGCCGGGTGGCGCCCGTTGAGGGGGTACTGTTACGGTTCGGCATTGTTGGTCCGGTTCCCGCTTGTTTCCCTGTTCCTTTTTCCCCTGTGTGTGTGTGTGGTCTGTGTCTGTCTCCCCCTGCTGTGCAGCCCAGTCAGAGGATCTAGGTCAGGGGGCGTGGCCATTCTCTCTCATGCTCCGTTACTTCCAGCTGCGGCTCATTGTCTTCAATCAACCAGCAGTTATCTACCCGGGCTGGACACCTCTCCAGCGCCAGTTCGTTCCTACACCACCTGTGATCCCGTCTGTTCCTGCTGCCTGCCTGCCTGCCATTCCCACGCCGCAACCTGCTCCTCTGTTGTCTGATATCCTCGTCATCCAGCTCTCTGGACTACTGGCTCTCCACCCCACTCAGCTCCTACTCCGGCCTGAAGCTACTCCACCCTGAACTGCTTCTCTCTGCCAAGACACGCTGAATAAATTACATCCTAATCCACCCTCTTTGTCCGTGTGTCCGTCACTGCACCTGAGTCCCCCACCCAACCTAATACCACAGGGCAGCCGGCTTGGGCCATTATTGTTTTCTGTTTTTACTAATGACCTTCCACTGACCTTGAATAAAGCCTGTGTGTCTATGTAAACTGACGACTCAACCGTATACATGTCAGCTACGATAGTAAAATAAATAACTGACACCCTTAACATAGAGCTCCAGTCAGTTTTAGAAAGGGTCACTAGCAATAGGCTGGTGTTAAATATCTCAAAAACTAAAAGCATCGTTTTTGGGGACAAATCACTCACTCAACCCTAAACCTCATCTAGCTCTATTGCTGAATAATGCAACGTGGTGCCAGAGCATTTCGTATTATTCTGTACGGAAATCCAAGATACTCTATTTAGTATTTAGTATGATATTTTACATTGTCTATGGTATGTATTAATTTGTGGATGTCCATCATCCATTTCGTATGATATGTTACGAATTGCAAATCGTACATTATGTTACGAATTTGCAAAACATACAATATTTTACACATTTGCTAAACGTATGATATGTTACGAATTCCAATTTGTTGTGGCTAACGTTAGCTAGGTGGCTAGGTGGCTAACGCTAATGTTAGCTAGCTCTAGGGGTTAGGGGTTAAGGTTAGGGTTAAAGTTAGGAGTTAGGTTAAAGGGTTAGGGTTACGTTTAGGGGAAGGGTTAGCTAAAAGGGTAAGGGGAAGGGTTAGCTAAAAGGGTTAAGGTTAGGGTCAGGGTTAGGGGAAGGGTTAGCTAACATGTAGTTCCAAAGTAGCATAAAAGTAGTAAGTAGTTGCAAAGTTACTAACGTAACACACTGTATCATGCTAATTTCAGTGTCCCAGATTTATGGTTACTATATTTTGTCTATGAGACCAGTCTGAAACAATATGTCGATTGAGCAAGTTGCGGAAACGGCTGGGTATAACCCTAGATAGCAAGCTGTCATGGTTGCTAAAATGGGAAGAGGGAAAATGCGACCTTGCGACTTGTGACGGCAGGCCGCCCAACAACCTGCCCGCTTGACCCTATCCCCTCCTCTCTTCTCCAGACCATCTCCGGTGACCTTCTCCCTTACCTCACCTCGCTGATCAACTCATCCTTGACCGCTGGCTATGTCCCTTCCGTCTTCAAGAGAGCGAGAGTTGCACCCCTTCTCAAAAAACCAACACTCGATCCCTCTGATGTCAACAACTACAGACCAGTATCCCTTCTTTCTTTTCTCTCCAAAACTATTGAGCGTGCCGTCTTTAGCCAACTCTCTTGCTATCTCTCTCAGAATGACCTTCTTGATCCAAACCAGTCAGGTTTCAAGACTGGTCATTCAACTGAGACTGCTCTTCTCTGTGTCACAGAGGCTCTCCGCACTGCTAAAGCTAACTCTCTCTCCTCTGCTCTTGTCCTTCTAGACCTGTCTGCTGCCTTTGATACTGTGAACCATCAGATCCTCCTCTCCACCCACTCCGAGCTGGGCATCTCCGGCGCGGCTCACTCTTGGATTGCGTCCTACCTGACCGGTCGCTCCTACCAAGTGGCGTGGCGAGAAGCTGTCTCCGCACCACGTGCTCTCACCACTGGTGTCCCCTAGGGCTCAGTTCTAGGCCCTCTCCTATTCTCGCTATACACCAAGTCACTGGGCTCTGTCATATCCTCACATGGCCTCTCCTATCATTGCTACGCTGACGACACACAACTAATCTTCTCCTTTCCCCCTTCTGATAACCAGGTGGCGAATCGCATCTCTGCATGTCTGGCAGACATATCAGTATGGATGACGGATCACCACCTCAAGCTGAACCTCGGCAAGACGGAGCTGCTCTTCCTCCCGGGGAAGGACTGCCCGTTCCATGATCTCGCCATCACGGTTGACAACTCCGTTGTGTCCTCCTCCCAGAGTGCGAAGAGCCTTGGCGTGTCCCTGGACAACACCCTGTCGTTCTCCGCTAACATCAAGGCGGTGACCCGATCCTGTAGGTTCATGCTCTACAACATTCAGAGAGTACGACCCTGCCTTACACAGGAAGCGGCACAGGTCCTAATCCAGGCACTTGTCATCTCCCGTCTGGATTACTGCAACTCGCTGTTGGCTGGGCTCCCTGCCTGTGCCATTAAACCCCTACAACTCATCCAGAATGCCGCAGCCCGTCTCGTGTTCAACCTTCCCAAGTTCTCTCACGTCACCCCGCTCCTCCGCACACTCCACTGGCTTCCAGGTGAAGCTCGCATCTGCTACAAGACCATGGTGCTTGCCTACGGAGCTGTGAGGGGAACGGCACCTCCGTAGCTTCAGGCTCTGATCAGTCCCTACACCCAAACGAGGGCACTGCGTTCATCCACCTCTGGCCTGCTGGCTCCCCTTCCTCTGCGGAAGCATAGTTCCCGCTCAGCCCAGTCAAAACTGTTCGCTGCTCTGGCACCCCAATGGTGGAACAAGCTCCCTCACGACGCCAGGACAGCGGAGTCACTCACCACCTTCCGGAGACATTTGAAACCCCACCTCTTTAAGGAATACCTGGGATAGGATAAAGTAATCCTTCTACCACCCCCCCCCCCCAAAAAAACATTAAAAAAATAAAATAAAATAAATAATAAAAAACATTGTAAAGTGGTAATCCCACTAGCTATAAGGTGAATGCACCTATTTGTAAGTCGCTCTGGATAAGAGCATCTGCTAAATGCTAAATGTAAATGTAAATGTAAAATGGGAAGACTTCTGTCCATGAAAATGCGTTGCTCTGCTTTCTTGACATCTAAATCAACCAGGCCCTAGTTTTGTCTCACCTGGACTACTGCTCAGTTCTTTGGTCATGTGCAGCAAAGAAGGACATAGGAAAATTGCAGTTGGTCCAGAACAGAGCAGCACGTATTGCACTTAGATGTACACGGAGGGCAAATGTCATTGGAATACATGTCAATCTCTCCTGGCTCAAAGTTGAGGAGAGACTGAATGCATCACTATTGGTCTTTGTGCAAGATATTGATTGGTTAAAGGTACCGAACTATCTGTTCAAGATGTTGGCACACAGTTCAGACACTCATCGGTATCACACAAGACATTACATTTTACATTTCAGTCATTTAGCAGACGCTCTTATCCAGAGCGACTTACAGTTAGTGAGTGCATACATTTTCATACTGGCCCCCGGTGGGAAACAAACCCACAACCCTGGCGTTTCAAGCGCCATGCTCTACCAACTGAGCTACACGGTGCCACAAGACATGCAGCCAGAGGTCTCTTCACAGCCCCCAGGTCCAGAAAAGAGGCTGTAAAACACATAGTATTAAATAGAGCAATGACTACATGGAATACCATTTTCATTTTACCTTTTTATTAACCAGTGAATACATATTGAGACCTAAGTATCTTTTTCAAATGTGCCCTGGAACATACAACACAAATACACATATTATACACAAATAACACACATATATATATATATATACACAACACCATTCAAAAGTTTGGGGTCACTTAGAAATGTCCTTGTTTTCAAAAGAAAAGCAATTTTTTTGTCCATTAAAATAACATCAAATTGATCAGAAATTCAGTGTAGACATTGTTAATGTTGTAAATGGCTATTGTAGCTGGAAACGGCTGATTTTTAATGGAATATCTACATAGGCGTACAGAGGCTCATTATCAGCAACCATCATTCCTGTGTTCCAATGGCACGTTGTGTTAGCTAATCCAAGTTTATCATTTTAAAAGGCTAATTGATCATTAGAAAACCATTTTGCAATTATGTTAGAACAGCTGAAAACTGTTGTGCTGATTACAGAAGCAATTAAACTGGCCTTCTTGAGTATCTGGAGTATCAGCAATTGTGGGTTCGATTACAGGATCAAAATGGCCAGAAACAAATAACTTTCTTCTGAAACTCGTCAGTCTATTCTTGTTCTGAGAAATGAAGGCTATTCCCTGCGAGAAATTGCCAAGAAACTGAAGATCTCGTACAATGCTGTGTACTACTCCCTTCTGCAGAGAAGAATGGAGAAACTCCCCAAATAGAGATCTGCCAAGCTTGTAGCGTCATACCCAAGAAGACTTGAGGCTGTAATCGCTGCCAAAGGTGCTTCAACAAAGTACTGAGTAAAGGGTCTGAATACTTCTGTAAATGGGATATTTCCTTTTTTTTATACATTTGCAAACATTTCTGAAAACCTGTTTTTGCTTTGTCTTTATGTTGTATTGTGTGTAGATTGATGAGGGGAAAAAACAATTTAATCAATTTTAGAATAAGGCTGTAACGTAACAAAATGTGGATAAAGTCAAGGGGTCTGAATACTTTCCGAATGCATAGTAGATGAGCTGGTTAAGAAGCTAAGATTTAAAGTAGTCTTTTCTAAAGAAACCTTTCTCTAAGCAGTAGGAAGCAGATTACTCAGTCAACCTTTTTATCTGTTCTTGATAATGGTGATATTATTTATCAAAGTGCAGCTGCTGCTACTCTTAAACCTTTGGATGCCATCTACCATAGTACCCTTCGTTTTGTTACAGGTGACAGTTTTGATATTCATCACTGCATCCTGTATCAAAAGGTTGGCTGGACTTCGCTAAAGATCCGTAGATCTCTACATTACTCCCTTTTTGTTTACAAGACCCTACTTCATAAACTTCCATCTTCTTTTACTTTGCTGTTAAAGTAGACACCTGAGTTGCCTAACACGTTCACAGGATTGGTTAACTCTTGAGGCTACTAGGGACTCCACCGAGCTAGGTAAATCTGCTTTTAGTTTTAAAGCACCATAATGCTGGAACAAAATTCAAAATACATTTCATCTTTAATGTTCTGGTGCCGTTCGGGCAGTTTAGAGTATTGATTGGGGACTATTTGTGGAGGAATGTAACTGTTTTTCTGCGTGATTTGTGATGTTTTATTTGTGCTTCCCAAGACTGTGTTTTTTATTTTAATGTGTATAACAGGTTGGTTTTTTTACATGATCTTTATTTTAGTGAACTTGATTGTATTTCAGCTATCTCTGAACCTGATTTAGCTTTCAGCCTTTTTTCAGATGTCTTCAATACTATTGTGGATAATCATGGTCCATAAAAAAATACTAAGGGTTAAATGTAGGTTGAATGCCTGGTACACCCCGGAGTTAACAGAAGTAATTCATAAAAGAGATGATGCTTGGGTTAAGGAAAGGAACACGGGCTTAGGCCCGGACTGGCAAGCTTTTAATCAACTGAGGGATCATTGTGTAAGACAAATCAGAAAGGCTAAATCGTATTATTATGTAATCTTTCGGATTGTAATGGGAACCTGGCTAAATTCTGGAAAACTGTCAAATCCCTGAAGGGTTCTACTTCCTCCTCTCTGCCACAACAAATTAATTCAGACACTGGCCTCATTAAAGAAAAAAGGGCCATCATTGATGCATTTAATCACCATTTTATTTCAGCAGGCTATCTCTTTGAAATAACTTCTAAGCCTGTTCACAATGATACTGGTCTGAAAGCTGATAACGGAAACTTGCTGAATGATCAGAGAAATGATAGTCAAAGCTTTTCTTTTAGGCTATTTACAGAGAAATAAGTCCTAGATGCTTTGCTAGCAATAGACCTCAAGAAATCCACAGGGGCCGACCAATTGGATCCCGGTCTGCTTAAGTGTGCAGCATCCATCATTGTTGGTTCAATAACCCACATCTTCTATTTAACATTGTTATCAGGAAATATTCCAAAAATATGGAAATCAGCTCTTGTGCTGCCACTCCATAAGGGCGGGGATAGTAGTGATCTTAATAATTACTGCCCCATTTCAAGGCTTCCTTGTCTAGCTAAGATTCTTGAATCCTTGGTAAATGTACAACTTCGCTCTTTTTTTTAAATCTGAGATTATTTTGAATGTAAACCAATCAGGGTTTACAGTGAGGGAAAAAAGTATTTGATCCCCTGCTAATTTTGTACATTTGCCCACTGACAAAGAAATGATCAGTCTATCATTTTAATGGTAGATTTATTTGAACAGTGAGAGACAGAATAACAACAAAAAAATCCAGAAAAACGCATGTCAAAAATGTTATAAATTGATAGCATTTTAATGAGGGAAATAAGTATTTGACCCCTCTGCAAAACATGACTTAGTACTTGGTGGCAAAACCCCTGTTGACAATCACAGAGGTCAGATGTTTCTTGTAGTTGGCCACCAGGTTTGCACACATCTCAGGAGGGATTTTGTCCCACTCCTCTTTGCAGATCTTCTCCAATTCATTTAGGTTTCGAGGCTGACGTTTGGCAACTCGAACCTTCAGCTCCCTCCACATATTTTCTATGGGATTAATGTCTGGAGACTGGCTAGGTCACTCCAGGACCTTAATGTGCTTCTTCTTGAGCCACTCCTTTGTTGCCTTGGCCGTGTGTTTTGGGTCATTGTCATGCTGGAATACCAGTCCACAACCCATTTTCAATGCCCCGTCCATCGTCCCTTTGATGCGGTGAAGTTGTCCTGTCCCCTTAGTAGAAAAACACCCTCAAAGCATAATGTTTCCACCTCCATGTTTGACGGTGGGGATGGTGTTCTTGGGGTCATAGGCAGCATTCCTCCTCCTCCAAACACGGCGAGTGGAGTTGATGCCAAAGAGCTCCATTTTGGTCTCATCTGACCACAACACTTTCACCCAGTTCTCCTCTGAATCATTCAGATTTTCATTGGCAAACTTCAGACGGGGATGTATATGTGCTTTCTTGAGCAGGGGGACCTTGCGGGCGCTGCAGGATTTCAGACCTTCACGGCATAGTGTGTTACCAATTGTTTTCTTGGTGACTATGGTCCCAGCTGCCTTGAGATCATTGACAAGATCCTCCCGTGTAGTTCTGGGCTGATTCCTCACCGTTCTCTTGATCATTGCAACTCCACGAGGTGAGATCTTGCATGGAGCCCCAGGCCGAGGGAGATTGACAGTACTTTTGTGTTTCTTCCATTTGCGAATAATCACACCAACTGTTGTCACCTTCTCACCAAGCTGCTTGGCGATGGTCTTGTAGCCCATTCCAGCCTTGTGTAGGTCTACAATCTTGTCCCTGACATCCTTGGAGAGCTCTTTGGTCTTGGCCATGGTGGAGAGTTTGGAATCTGATTGATTGATTGCTTCTGTGGACAGGTGTCTTTTATACAGGTAACAAACTGAGATTAGCAGCACTTCCTTTAAGAGTGTGCTCCTAATCTCAGCTCGTTACCTGTATAAAAGACACCTGGGAGCCAGAAATCTTTTTGATTGAGAGGGGGTCAAATACTTATTTCCCTCATTAAAATGCAAATAAATGTACATATACATTTTTGACATGCGTTTTTCAGTTATTTTTTGTTGGTATTCTGTCCCTCACTGTTCAAATAAACCTACCATTTAAATTATAGACTAATAATTTCTTTGTCAGTGGGCAAACTTACAAAATCAGCAGGGATCAAATATATATATATTTTTTTACCACTTTAGTTGCTAATAATCTTGTCAATGCTTTAGACACTAAAATTAAATGTGCTGCTTTGTTTGTGGACCTTTCAAAAGCCTTTGATACTGTTGATCATGCTATTTTATTGAATAAGTTGTCCTCGATAGGCCTGAGCTCTGACACCTGTTTATAGCTTCATGACTATCTTAGTGACAGAACTCAGGCCATCGTGATTGATGCGGTTAAGTCTGATTTTGATGGGGTCGATTTTGGGACTTGTTCTCTTCACTATTCACATCCATTCCTTCCAGTTCTCTGCTGCAAATGACTTGAACGAACAGCAAAAATCTCTGAAGCTGGAGACACTTACAGTGGGGAAAAAAAGTATTTAGTCAGCCACCAATTGTGCAAGTTCTCCCACTTAAAAAGATGAGAGAGGCCTGTAATTTTCATCATAGGTACACGTCAACAATGACAGACAAATTGAGGAAAAAAATTCCAGAAAATCACATTGTAGGATTTTTAATGAATTTATTTGCAAATGATGGTGGAAAATAAGTATTTGGTCACCTACAAACAAAAAAGATTTCTGTCTCTCACAGACCTGTAACTTCTTCTTTAAGAGGCTCCTCTGTCCTCCACTCGTTACCTGTATTAATGGCACCTGTTTGAACTTGTTATCAGTATAAAATACACCTGTCCACAACCTCAAACAGTCACACTCCAAACTCCACTATGGCCAAGACCAAAGAGCTGTCAAAAGACACCAGAAACAAAAGTGTAGACCTGCACCAGGCTGGGAAGACTGAATCTGCAATAGGTAAGCAGCTTGGTTTGAAGAAATCAACTGTGGGAGCAATTATTAGGAAATGGAAGACATACAAGACCACTGATAATCTCCCTCGATCTGGGGCTCCACGCAAGATCTCACCCCGTGGGGTCAAAATGATCACAAGAACGGTGAGCAAAAATCCCAGAACCACACAGGGGGGACCTAGTGAATGACCTGCAGAGAGCTGGGACCAAAGTAACAATAGCCTACCATCAGTAACACACTACGCCGCCAGGGACTCAAATCATGCAGTGCCAGACGTGTCCCCCTGCTTAAGCCAGTACATGTCCAGGCCCGTCTGAAGTTTGCTAGAGTGCATTTGGATGATCCAGAAGAGGATTGGGAGAATGTCATATGGTCAGATGAAACCAAAATAGAACTTTTTGGTAAAACTCAACTCGTTGTGTTTGGAGGACAAAGAATGCTTGGTTGCATCCAAAGAACACCATACCTACTGTGAAGCATGGGGGTGGAAACATCATGCTTTGGGGCTGTTTTTCTGCAAAGGGACCATGACAACTAATCCGTGTAAAGGAAATAATGAATGGGGCCATGTATCGTGAGATTTTGAGTGAAAACCTCCTTCCATCAGCAAGGGCATTGAAGATGAAACGTGGCTGGGTCTTTCAGCATGACAATGATCCCAAACACACCGCCCGGGCAACGAAGGAGTGGCTTCGTAAAAAGCATTTCAAGGTCCTGGAGTGGCCTAGCCAGTCTCCAGATCTCAACCCCATAGAAAATCTTTGGAGGGAGTTGAAAGTCTGTGTTGCCCAGCGACAGCCCCAAAACATCATTGCTCTAGAGGAGATCTGCATGGAGGAATGGGCCAAAATACCAGCAACAGTGTGTGAAAAGCTTGCGAAGACTTACGGAAAACGTTTGACCTGTGTCATTGCCAACAAAGGGTATATAACAAAGTATTGAGAAACTTTTGTTATTGACCAAATACTTATTTTCCACCATAATTTGGTAATAAATTCATAAAAATCCTACAATGTGATTTTCTGGATTTTTTTTTCTCATTTTGTCTGTCATAGTTGACGTGTAGCTATGATGAAAATTACAGGCCTCTCTCATCTTTTTAAGTGGGAGAACTTGCACAATTGGTGGCTGACTAAATACTTTTTTTCCCCACTGTATCTCCCTCAACTTTAAGCATCAGTTGTCAGAGCATCTTACTGATCACTGCACCTGTACACAGCCCATCTGAAATTTGCCCACCCAACTACCTCATCCCCATATTGTTATTTACATTGTTATTTATTTTGCTCATTTGCACCCCAGTATCTCTATTTGCACATCATCTTCTGCACATCTATCACTCCAGTGTTAATACTAAATTGTAATTATTTTTGCACTATGGCCTATTTATTGCCTTACCTCCATAACTTACTACATTTGCACACACTGTATATAGATTTTCTATTGTGTTATTGACTGTACGTTTTGTTTATTCCATATGTAACTCTGTGTTGTTGTTGTTTTTATCGCACTGCTTTGCTTTATCTTGGCCAGGTCGCAGTTGTAAATGAGAACTTGTTCTCAACTGGCTTACCTGGTTAAATAAAGGTGAAATAAATAAAAAACGATTTATATAAACACCATTGGTCAATCTGTTAAAAATTGTAAACTTCATCTATATGCGGATGATACTATTATGTATGCTATTGCCCAAAACTACAGTCAGATTTTATAGCTATGCAGGAATCCCTTGCTGATTTGGGAGTACAGGAGGGGACTGAGCACACACCCCTGACCACTTTGGAGGTCGTCGGGTAAGTTTGGCGTCGGGTAAGCTTGGCTTTACACATAGCTTGTGCTTTGTCGAGTAAGGCTTAAACTATGTATTTAGATTGTAGTTAGGTATTGTAGGTAGTTATTGTGGGTTGTTGTATGTAATTATTGTAGGTTAGTATTGTATTCGGCTGTGCCCAGCGTAGCCCAGCGTAGCACGAAGCTAGCTAGCTAACCCACCACCGGGACTAGCTGGCGAGTAGCTATTAGCAACGGTATAGTTATTTCACGCCTGAGAGTGCCTGTAATTACGCCAGCTGGCTGCCTACAATAATTACATACAATAATTGCCTACCATTCAGCTGTTTCCTAACCTCATTGTCTGAACCGTTAACGTTAGGTAGCAAGTGGCTACTGTGCTTGAAATATTAGCTAGCTTGTTGCTACCTGGATAGCTACTAGTAAACAATAGCTGGAACGACCGTGCGAACAGACGCGAACTGGCTGAGTCAATTCAGTGGCTAGCTTTGCACTTGGCTAGCTAACAGTAGCTGCTACGGGTAAGTCATAACCTACATTTGGGTTTTGTTTTTTACATATTGATAGCCCGAGTCGTTCAAGGAATTTGGGACATGGGTGACTAGTTAACGTTAGTTTGGCTCTCTCTGTGTGTTCGTGCCGTGAAAGGAGGGGTTCTTCTTTGTCTGAAAGCAATGGCTAGCTAGTTTGCTAACTATTCTAGCTAACTAACTGGCTGAATAAATTGACGACGGACTCGCTCAAGCTGTCGGGACTAACCCACAACGTTAGACATGGACACGAACGATCTGCTTGCGTGTTGATACACTGGTGGTTTGTTGTGGCAGAGTATTGGCGCTAAACCGTGTTGCTGGAGTCCGGCATGCTAGCTGGCTGTGGCGTCATATGACTTGATGCCCGGACGATTTTCACGGAATAATACTGCACCTAGTTAGCTAGCTGAATAAACTGAGTTAGTCTATTCCTAGAAACATTGAACCGCTGTAGTTTACAACAATTATAGTTTCTGAGGTGGAAGTTGGGAGAGTTATATTTGGGAGTTGTGCTGAGGGAGGCCCCGCTCTCTCCTTTCCCAGATGTTTAGTTCATTTCATTCCGATCTCCTCTGCATTATTGTAGCCATTTGCTGCAGCCTGTCAACTATGCCTCTGCCTATCCCTGTTCTCTCCTCTCCGCACAGGCTACACAAACACCTCACACCGCGTGGCTGCTGCCTCTCTGACCTGGTGGTCCCTGCACGCACCACCCACCTGGAGTTCCAGGTCTCAGGCAGCCTCTGGAACTGCCGTTCTGCTGCCTACAAGGCAGACTTCATCCCAGCCTATGCTACCCTCCAGTCCCTCGACTTCTTGGCGCTGACGGAAACATGGATTACCACTGAAAACACTGCTACTCCTACTGCTCTCTCCTCGTCTGACCATGTGTTCTCGCATACCCCGAGAGCATCTGGTCAGCGGGGTGGTGGCACAGGAATCCTCATCTCTCCCAAGTGGACATTCTAAATGTTTCCCCTAACCCATCTGTCTATCTCCTCATTTGAATTCCATGCTGTCACAGTCACTAGCCCATTTAAGCTTAATATCCTTGTCATCTATCGCCCTCCAGGTTCCCTTGGAGAGTTCATCAATGAGCTTGACGCCTTGATAAGTTCCTTTCCTGAGGATGGCTCACCCCTCACAGTTCTGGATTTCAACCTCCCTACGTCTACATTTGACTCATTTCTCTCTGCCTCCTTCTTTCCACTCCTCTCCTCTTTTGACCTCACCCTCTCACCGTCCCCCTACTCACAAGGCAGGCAATACGCTTGACCTCATCTTTACTAGATGCTGTCCTTCTACTAATCTCACTGCAACTCCCCTCCATGTCTCCGACCACTACTTTGTATCCTTTTCTCTCTCGCTCTCCTCCAACACTACTCACTCTGCCCCTACACAGATGGTAATGCGCCGTCGCAACCTTCGCTCTCTCTCTCCCGCTACTCTCTCCTCTTCCATCCTATCATCTCTTCCCTCTGCTCAATCCTTCTCCCTCCAATCTCCTGATTCTGCCTCCTCAACCCTCCTCTCCTCCCTTTCTGCATCCTTTGACTCTCTATGTCCCCTATCCTCCCGGCCGGCTCGGTCCTCCCCTCCAGCTCCGTGGCTTGATGACTCATTGCGAGCTCACAGAACAGAGCTCCGGGCAGCTGAGCGGAAATGGAAGAAAACTAGACTCCCTGCGGACCTGGCATCTTTTCACTCCCTCCCTCTCTACATTTTCTTCATCTGTTTCTGCTGCTAAGGCCACTTTCTACCACGCTAAATTCCAAGCATCTGCCTCTAACCCTAGGAAGCTCTTTGCCACATTCTCCTCCCTGCTGAATCCCCCCTCTCCTCCCTCTCTGTGGATGACTTCGTCAACCACTTTGAAAAGAAGGTTGACGACATCCGATCCTCGTTTGTTAAGTCAAATGACACTGCTGGTCCTGCTCACACTGCCCTACCCTATACTTTGACTTCTTTCTCCCCTCTCTCTCCAGATAAAATCTTGCGACTTGTGACTGCAGGCAGCCCAACAACCTGCCCGCTTGACCCTATCCCCTCCTCTCTTCTCCAGACCATCTCCGGTGACCTTCTCCCCTACCTCACCCTCGCTGATCAACTCATCCTTGACTGCTGGCTATGTCCCTTCCGTCTTCAAGAGAGCGAGAGTTGCACCCCTTCTCAAAAAACCAACACTCGATCCCTCTGATGTCAACAACTACAGACCAGTATCCCTTCTTTCTTTTCTCTCCAAAACTATTGAGCGTGCCGTCTTTAGCCAACTCTCTTGCTATCTCTCTCAGAATGACCTTCTTGATCCAAACCAGTCAGGTTTCAAGACTGGTCATTCAAATGAGACTGCTCTTCTCTGTGTCACGGAGGCTCTCCGCACTGCTAAAGCTAACTCTCTCTCCTCTGCTCTTGTCCTTCTAGACCTGTCTGCTGCCTTTGATACTGTGAACCATCAGATCCTCCTCTCCACCCACTCCGAGCTGGGCATCTCCGGCGCGGCTCACTCTTGGATTGCGTCCTACCTGACCGGTCGCTCCTACCAAGTGGCGTGGCGAGAAGCTGTCTCCGCACCACGTGCTCTCACCATTGGTGTCCCCCAGGGCTCAGTTCTAGGCCCTCTCCTATTCTCGCTATACACCAAGTCACTTGGCTCTGTCATATCCTCACATGGCCTCTCCTATCATTGCTACGCTGACGACACACAACTAATCTTCTCCTTTCCCCCTTCTGATAACCAGGTGGCGAATCGCATCTCTGCATGTCTAGCAGACATATCAGTATGGATGACGGATCACCACCTCAAGCTAAACCTTGGCAAGACGGAGCTGCTCTTCCTCCCGGGGAAGGACTGCCTGTTCCATGATCTCGCCATCACGGTTGACAACTCCGTTGTGTCCTCCTCCCAGAGTGCGAAGAGCCTTGGCGTGACCCTGGACAACACCCTGTCGTTCTCCGCTAACATCAAGGCGGTGACCCGATCCTGTAGGTTCATGCTCTACAACATTCGGAGAGTACGACCCTGCCTTACATAGGAAGCAGCACAGGTCCTAATCCAGGCACTTGTCATCTCCCGTCTGCATTACTGCAACTCGCTGTTGGCTGGGCTCCCTGCCTGTGCCATTAAACCCCTACAACTCATCCAGAATGCCGCAGCCCGTCTGGTGTTCAACCTTCCCAAGTTCTCTCACGTCACCCCCCTCCTCCGCACACTCCACTGGCTTCCAGTTGAAGCTCGCATCTGTTACAAGACCATGGTGCTTGCCTTTGGAGCTGTGAGGGGAACGGCACCTCCGTACCTTCAGGCTCTGATCAGTCCCTACACCCAAACGAGGGCATTGCGTTCATCCACCTCTGGCCTGCTGGCTCCCTTCCTCTGCGGAAGCATAGTTCCCGCTCAGCCCAGTCAAAACTGTTCGCTGCTCTGGCACCCCAATGGTGGAACAAGCTCCCTCACGACGCCAGGACAGCGGAGTCACTCACCCCCTTCCGGAGACATTTGAAACCCCACCTCTTTAAGGAATACCTGGGATAGGATAAAGTAATCCTTCTACCCCCCAAAAAAAAAAAAACACATTGTCTGTCTGAATTAATTTGTTGTGGCTGAGAGGAGGAAGTAGAGGAAGTAGAACCCTTCAGGGATTTGACAGTTTTCCAGAATTTAGCCAGGTTCCCATTACAATCCGAAAGATTACATAATAATACGATTTAGCCTTTCTGATTTGTATTACACAATGATCCCTCAGTTGCTTAAAAGCTTGCCAGTCCAGGCCTAAGCCTGTGTTCCTTGCCTTGACCCAAGCATCATCTATTTTATGGATGACTTCTGATAACTCCGGGGTGTACCAGGCATTCAACCTACATTTAACCCTTAGTTTTTTTTACGGACCACCACAATAGTATTGAAGACATCTGAAAAAAGGTTGAAAACTAAATCAGGTGCAGGGATAGCTGAAATACAATCAAATTCACTAAAATAAAGATAATGTAAAAAAACTAAAAAAATTCCCAATCATAATTTAGGTCACCCAGGATAATAACTTATGATTTAGTAAAATAAGACAACAAACTAGTTAACTCCTCGAGTGCACAAAGGTTAGCCGACGGAGGATGGTAGACCCCTATAACAGTTATGGATACTTTTTTCCCCAGACAAAGACTTGTCTTTCAGTAAATTATATTTTATAGGAATGGCCACTCAACCACCTCTACCCTGTCTGTCAGCTCTGAACACATTATAACCCTCAATATTAATATCAGAGTCCAGAATGCCCCCAGAGAACCAAGTTTCAGTCAATACCAGAATGTCCTGATTTGTCTGCATAGCCCAGATCTTGATGTAATCCAGTTAAGGAACTAAGCTTCTAATATTCAGATGCATCAACCCAAGTCCTTTATGATTTTTAAAGTCACATGGAGTCGCCAACTCAAACAAGCTATGTTCAATAGGCGGTTGCAGGCCCTGTCTGATGGTTGATATTGATATACAGCACCAGTCAAAAGTTTGGACACACCTACTCATTCAAGGGTTTTTCTTTATTTTTTACTATTTTCTACATTGTAGTATAATAGTGAAGACATCAAAACTATGAAATAACACGTATGGAATCATGTAGTAACCAAAAAGTGTTAAACAAATATATTTTACATTTGAGATTCTTCATATAGCCACCCTTGGCCTTGATGACAGCTTGGCATTCTCTCAACCAGCTTCACCTGGAATGCTTTTCCAACAGTCTTGAAGGAGTTCCCACATATGCTGAGCACTTGTTGGCTGTTTTTCCTTCACTCTGCCGTCCGACTCATTCCAAACTCATTGAGGTTGGGGGATTGTGGAGGCCAGGTCATCTGATGCAGCACTCCATCACTCTCCTTCTTGGTAAAATAGCCCTTACACAGCCTGGACGTGTGTTGGGTCATTGTCCTGTTGAAAATCAAATGATAGTCCCACTAAGCCCAAACCAGATGGGATGGCGTATCGCTGCAGAATGCTGTGGTAGCCATGTTGATGATTTATTTATTTTTATTTATTTAACCTTTATTTAACTAGGCAAGTCAGTTAAGAACAAATTCTTATTTACAATGATGGCCTACACCGGACAACGCTGGGCCAATTGTGCACGGCCGGTTGTGATACAGCCTGGAATCGAACCAGGGGGTCTGTAGTGATGCCTCAAGCACTGAGATGCAGTGCCTTAGACCGCTGCGCCACTCGAACTCTGACTTGAACTCTGTGAAGCATTTATTTGGGCTGCAATTTCTGAGGCTGGTAACGCCATTCCTGTGGCGGTCCTCATGAGAGCCAGTTTCATCATAGCGCTTCATGGTTTTTGCGACTGCACTTGAAAGAAACTTTCAAAGTTCTTGAAATGTTCCGCATTGACTGACCTTGATGTCTTAAAGTAATGATGGACTGTCGTTTCTCTTTGCTTATTTGAGCTGTTCTTGCCATAATATGGACATGGTCTTTTACCTACCCTTGTCAAAACACAACTGATTGGCTCAAACGCATTAAGAAGGAAATACATTTCACAAATTAACTTTTAAGAAGGCACACCTGTTAATTGAAATGCATTCCAGGTGACTACCTCATGAAGCTGGTTGAGAGAATGCCAAGAGTGTGCAAAGCTGTCATCAAGGCAAAGGGTGGCTATTTGAAGAATCTCAAATACAAAACATATTTTGATGTGTTGAACATTTTTTGGTTACTACATGATTCCATATGTGTTATTTCATAGTTTTGATGTCTTCACTATTATTCTACAATTTAGAAGAGTGTCCGGACAGGGCCAGCCAGGCAGGATATAACCCCACCCACTTTGCCAAAGCACAGCCCCCACACCACTAGAGGGATATAAACAGACCACCAACTTACTACCCTGTGACAAGGCTGAGTATAGCCCACCAAGATCTCCTCCACTGCACCAGCCTGTGAGAACTGGGACATTTTCAGCTTCCAGGAGTTGTGTACAGATCGCGACATGCGGCCATTCGTTATCATGCTGAAACATGATGTGATGGCGGCGGATGAACGGCACAACAACGGGCCTCAGGATCTCGTCACACTATCTCTGTGCATTCGAATAGACATCGATAAAATGCAATTGTGTTTGTTGTCCGTAGCTTATGCCTGCCCATATCATAACTCCAACGCCACCATGGGGCACTCTGTTCACAACGTTGACATCAGCAAACCGCTCGACCACACGACGCCATACATGCTGTCTGCCATCTGCCCGGTACAGTTGAAACCGAGATTCATCCGTGAAGAGCACACTTCTCCAGCATGCCAGTGGCCATCAAAGGTGAGCATTTGCCCACTGAAGTCGGATACGACGCTGAACTGCAGTCAGTTCAAGACTCAGATGTTTCATCAGCTGTCCGGGTGGCTGGTCTCAGACAATCTTGCAGGTGAAGAACCTGAATGTGGAGGTCCTAGGCTGGCGTGGTTACATGTGGTCTGCGGTTGTGAGGCCGGTTGGACATCCTGCCAAATTATTTAAAACGACTGCGGCTTATGATAGAATTAAAATTCTCTGGCAACAGCTCTAGCGGACATTCCTGCAGTGAGCATGCCAATTGCATGCTCCCTCAAAACCTGAGACATCTGTGGCATTGTGTTGTGTGACAAAACTGCACATTTTGGAGTGGCCTTTTATTGTCCCCAGCATAAGGTGCACCTGTGTAATGATTATGCTGTTTAATCAGCTTCTTGATATGCTATACCTGTCAGGTGGAAGGATTATCTTGGCAAAGGAGAAATGCTCATTAACAGGGATGTAAACTAATTTGTGCTCAAACTTCGAGAGAAAGAATATTTTTGTGCGAATGGAAAATTCCGGAGATCTTTTTTTTCAGCTCATGAAACATGGGACCAAGACTTTACATGTTGCATTTATATTTTTGTTCAGTATAATAGCTTCCACAATCCAATGTGATAACTTGCAGGGTGGTGACCAGAACACAAAGAGTTGGTCGCTCTTCGACAAAGCTCTCGTTTTATCCAAGTAAATGTTCAATGCCCGTACTGGACAGAAACGGTGGAAACGCTCTTCTTCCATAGAAGGGAAAGGTCAACGGGTGGAAAGCCACAAGCTCCAAGCCGAGACAATTGTCATTACCGCTGACCTTAAGAATAAAGGCAGGTTGGGCAACAAGGAAACCTTGGAAAAACCCTGGGCAAACTGGGGGAACTGACAGTGCATGCAGCTCACTCACTCAGACTAGATTTGGGAGTTTGAGGCTTAGAGGAGGAGAAGCGTTTCAGCACTTGGGGATGGAGTCTCCATTCCCGGTGATGGGGATTCCATCTGGACAATAAGTCTGCTCCTACGTTTAGTACGCCGGGGACATGAGTCGCACGTAGTGAAAGTAGGTGTGCTCTGCTCCACAGAATACAGCACAGGGAGCGAGTGCCACCCTGGCGGTTGATGTAAGCCACAACAGTCGTTCTGATCAAGACGTAACAATTCCGAAGGGAGGGTCGAAGGTGTCTCTGCGAAATAAACACTGTCAGCAATTTGATGTAATTTATGTGAGCAATGTGGAGTTGTGGGGTCTCCACTCCGTTTATTGCATTCCCCTCGTGAACTGCGCCCCAGCCTGTGAGTGATGCATCTGTCATCAACACCTTCCTTGTTGCCACTACCCCTAGGGGAGTGCCAGAAATAAAGATCAAGAGGCTCTTCCAGTGACAAAGAGCCGAGGGACAAGCAGAGGTCACATTATCTGACGATTGAGGTGACACCATGTACACAGGCGATGGGCAGACACCCAGTGCTGGTAGTCTCTCATCCTCAGTAGGCCAAGAGGTACTACTGAGATGGTGGACATCGTTACCCCCAGCACTTGGAGGCATGTCCTGAACATGACCGAGCAACCCCTGTGGATCAGGGAGAGGCACTGTCTGAACTACGCGGTGTGGTCGTCCAAGAGTGTTGCCTGCTAAAAGAGAGAATCCGGAATTACGCCGAGGTATTCTATTCTCTGTGTTTGCACTAAACAGCTCTTTATCTGATTGATCTATAACCCCAGCTCTGAGAGGTGGATTACAAGGGAAGCGGTGTCTCATACCGCTTGCTCCTGGGATGGGGAGCATAGCAGGTAATCATCTATGTAGGCAGAGACTCTCAGCCCCTTGTTTCTGAGGGGTGTGAGAGCTGCCTCTACACATTTGCTGACAGTTCGTGGAGCTAGAGCTAGTGCTAGTGCGAATGCGACAGCGAGGTATTTGTGGGCTGTGTCCCTGAAAAGAAAATGCTGAAAGCATTATACATTTTTTTGGTTCGAATGTGTATAAATTCACACATTCATTATTGATTTTTGAGTTAGGAGACCTGGTTTATATGTTTGATTGAATAGTGCTCACCATTATTCTAGTTACCACTAAAGGTTAGAGTAAGGTTAGCGTATGAGGATAACAGACAGACTTTTCCATTGATATTTGTGACAGAAGTTGTGCAATTCCCATCATAGCCGTAGCAGAGCCAAAAGTAGAGCCAAACTATGGGTTGGTCACAGACTTCTGCCACCATCTGGTGACTAAATCTGGAACTTGTTCTCTCAACCACATTCTAATCTAACCCTATCATTACACTCACTTGCATTGTTTGGGATACAATTGTGTTAGCAGTATAGTCTGATCTGACTGGTTGTTAGGTCAATGTGGCATGAGGAGGGAAGAGATACCTAAACTGTAGAGAATATGAGTGTATATATAGAGAGATGTTTTATCTTCTTTTCAACCCCATTTTCAAGCATATGACTCTCAAATGTGAAATAAAACATTATGCAGTGCATCTGGTCTATAAACTGTGTGTGACATGCCTGTATTAAAAATATTTATCAAGCAATCGGCACAGCCCTAATCAGCATATTTCTGTACATTCTGTACATATCAGTATCACATATAAACCATGCAGCCCAATCCTCTTATACTATTTACATCCTGATGGCAGATGGCTTTATTGGCATCACTATTATGGAGTGCGATCTCATCCAACCAATGAGGGATATGAGTAGCTAGTCGGTCGGGTTTTCCTTTCTGGCATAACCAGCTGTCAGGACTACAACAGTCCAAACTAACTTCCTTCCACCCACCCTCTCTCTGACTGAGGGCTGGTAGCATGGTGATATGGTGTGCATATTCAATTATCTCTGATTTTATATTTAGGCCATGTATTAACAGATTTAGCCGAAAATGACTCTCAGAATCCAATGGTTAAGCCAGTGTTAAGCGTTTTCTGTACATATACTATAAGTAGCTTACAGAAAAACACACATGCACACACACACACACACACACACACACACACACACACACACACACACCACACGTACAGTGCATTCGGAAAGTATTCAAACCCATTTACTTTTTCCAAATTTTGTTAATTTACAGCCTTATTCTAAAATTGATTTTAAAAAAATTCCCTCATCAATCTACACACAATACCCCATAATGACAAAGCAATAACAGGTTTTTAGAAAAATTTGCTAATTTATAAACACAAAAAAAACGGATATATCACACTTACATAAGTATTCGGACCCTTTACTCAGTACTTTGTTGAAGCACCTTTGGCAGTAATTAGAGCCTTGAGTCTTCATGGATATGACACTACAAGCTTGGCACACCTGTATTTGGGGAGTTTTTCCCATTCTTCTCTGCAGATCCTCTCAAGCTCTGTCAGGTTGGATGGGGAGCGTCGCTGCACAGCTATTTTCAGGTCTCTCCAGAGATGTTCGATCAGGTTTAAGTCCGGGCCCTTGCTGGCCCACTCAAGGGTCGTTGTCCTGTTGGAAGGTGAACCTTCGCCCCAGTCTGAGGTCCTGAGAGCTCTGGTGCAGGTTTTCATCAAGGATCTCTCTGTATTGTGTGTAGATTGCTGAGGATTTTTTTTCTTTAATCCATTTTTGAATGAGGCTGTAACGTAACAAAATGTGGAAAAAGTCAAGGGGTCTGAATACTTTCCGAAGGCATTGTAGGTGCGTAACGAGCACAAACACGTGCACCATATATTTATAGACCATGAGTGTGTTCCCATTTCCACCTATCATGGTCTTCATGGTCTTTATGGTCTCAGTAGATGAAGAGTGTCTCTGTAAAACTCCACTGATTGCTCCTTCCCCTTCCTCCCAGTGTTCCGGGGGAGCCTCCGGGAGCATGCTCCAGGACACTGAGAGCTGACGTGAATACAGAATCATCAGCAGGGGTTCATTGGCAGAGAACAAAAAGGCCTGGTGGGGCAATATATAGTGTATGAAACCTCTCTGAATTATTGATCTTCATTGTTCCCCCTGTAGGAATGGAGACTAATTATTACTTTAGTCTATGTTTAAAATGTCTTCAAGTGGCCAAATTTGAGTGTTAAATGTTTAATGTGTTCTCCCATCTCCCAGCCATTAATATGGAGTATGAATTGCAACCTTTTATGAATTCAGTGGGGAACTGTAATTTCTGGCGGCACCTGTAAAGCCTAAAGGAGTACTATAGTGTGTACCCCAGTTGAATGGGATAGAACAGGTGGGAGAAGTTCCCAACTTACCGCTATGAATTTGCATGAGGCAATGGTGCAACATACATAGACCAGGTCCAATATTTGGTCACACTTTACATTAAGTGGCAAAAAAATATTTTTATTACATAGGTAGGTAAGTTATAATTAACTATCTGCTTTTTTGGTGTAAATGTTTTTATACATGAGCTTCATCTGCTGGTTATTCTGATAATTACACCCTGCTCTGAAAAGCTATTGTAGAATGAATACTGTGTAGCTACAATACAATCCAAAGAAAATATTACTACTAGTGGTGGAAAAAGTACTCAATTGTCATACTTGAGTAAAAGTAAAAATACCTTAATAGAAAATGACTCAAGTAAAAGTGAAAGTCACCCAGAAAAATCCTACTTGAGTAAAAGTCTAAAAGTATTTGGTTTAAATATACTTAAGTATCAAAAGTAAATGTAACTGCTAAAATATACTTAAGTATCAAAAGTAAAAGTAAAAGTATAAATAATTTCAAATTCTTTATATTAAGCAAACCAGACGGCACCATTTTCTTGCTTTTTTAATTTACGGATAGCCAGGGGCACGCTCCAACACCGCAACATAATTTACAAACAAAGCATTTGTGTTTAGTGAGTCCACCAGATCAGAGGCTGTAGGGATGACCAGGGTTGTTCTCTTGATAAGTGTGTGAATTAGACCATTTTCCTGTCCTGCTAAGCATTCCAAATGTAAAAAAGTAAGTTTGGGTGTCAGGGAAAATGTATGGAGTAATGTAGTGAAGTAAAAGTAAAAGTAGTCCAAAAATATAAATAGTAAAGTAAAGTACAGATACCCCAAAAAAAGACTTGTGTAGTACTTTCAAGTATTTTTACTTAAGTACTTTACACCACTGATTACTACTGTATAATTGATTCAATGTTGTTCAGTATAGAACTAATGACAGGTTCTAGGCCCATTTATAGGGCAACAGTCTGAAGCAGATATACAAAATGCAAGCAAAGTTTATTAAAGGACTGAGGTTTAAGTTTGCTTGTAGTAATAGGTAACTGTAGAAAGCATGGACAAGATGGAGTAGGCTACTCAATTCTGCTTCTGCTGGAGGGTTTATTCACACCAGTGCAACAGTGGTTTCTGACCCAGTACACAATTAACAAAATCTCAGACTACTGTATAAACATGAACAAACATTACTTCTGATGAAAGAAAAGAGATTTAGAAATAAACAATAAATATTGGATTTTAATTAATTTAAATATAGGCGTAAAACAATCATCTTATTTTTCTTGAGGATGGGTTCGTTAGCACTTGAATACACTGCAAACAAAATACATTATTGCAGTGGCATAATGTTCAAACAATAGGCCTTAAAATCTTGAATTATTGTATAACGTAAATACAGAAACACTGATAACAAAATTCAACACATACCTTCTCATAACATTCGACCACACCCCAAACATTTATTCTAAAAGACTGCATGGCCCTTAAAATGGTCAAACAGACACAGCACAGCAATGACACCACAAAGCCTTGACACACCTCCAGGATAACAAAACTCTCATCTGGGCAGGGGTAAGGGGCATGGTTTTATACTTTCTCAGCTGTGCTGCCATAATTAGGGTCTCCTCAGAAGCATTGACCAAAACAAACGTTTCTATGCTTTCACATTATCTAAGCAATCAATATGTGTCATCATATTTAATTCCTAATACTACAAATACTATATAAAGAGATGAACTCCAAATGAAATATTGGGGCATGTTAATCCACAAAATCCTTTACATTGATAGATGTTTTAAACAAATATGCTTTGAAAAGAACAGCTACATTTGTCATTACAGTAATGTATCAAGTATGCCTATAACATTGATATAAATCTGATATCAAATAATATCTAAACCAGGTGCCATCATGCAAAATAGTATGTATATATTTGAATAGTTTAATAGTATATTTCACATTTTGGACAGATACTGCTCATCACCAGTGGACGGCTGCAATATTGAGCTCAAATTGCTTGAAGGCAAATTAAATACATTAAAATGTTCTCTCCCAGCCTGCCTAATCAATCACAGCAACACCTGTGCTTTACATCTCCTGGGTCATCAGAGCAACAGAGTCTCTGACATCACCATCCATCCACAGTCTGGCTGCACCACAGAACTGACCATATTTACTAGTATAAGCCTTCTTGTCTGTTTATTTTCAGGGCTTCTCAGTCTGACTGCTAGCTACCAATAAATGCTAATATGACTACTACTTTCCCAATAATATAAGCCTTGTAAAAGCCCCTCTAGTTATTTGTTCCAATTTTTTATTGTAAATAAACCATCCTGAATTATATAGTCAGATGGCAAACAGTAGGACTACGATTAGGCTGGTTGGAATTTGCCATGAGCCGCTTCTGCCTGGACCTTCACTAGGTGTGTACTTGCTCTCAATCATGATGGTGCTTTTTGATGCTAAGTAAACAAACATTGGTTGTGGTATGTATAACTGAAACTCTTTATGGTAAGTGGGGAAATAAGTATAGCCAGTTACAATTGTAATGGCTTAGCAGATCATATTTTTGTCTTGGGCAAAGAAACTCAAAAGGGGTGATTATATTAATTAACAATAATTTTGATCTGATTGTGCAAACTGTGCAAACAGATCCTCAAGGAAGATAGATCCTTTTAAATATGCTATTGGACCAAAAACAGATTTAGCTAATTCATCTATATGGTCCAAATAATGATGATCCACACTTCTTCAAAAATATATATAATAATCTATTGAGTTCACAAGTAACAAATTCATATATTATTATGTTGGAAGATTATAATACGGTTTTAAGTACCTCAAAGGACCGTAAAAGAAATCATTCACACTACAAACTATCACCCTCATGCACTTAAGGAGATCATGAATATCATGGATACATTAGAACTAGTGGATATATGGAGCCTGATAAATCCTGACCTAGTGAGATATACATGGAGGAGGCTTAATCAAGCTAGCTGTCTTGACTACTTCCTTGTGTCATTCTTGCTGGCATCAAAAGTTTAAAAAGTATTGATAGGAGACCGAATGCGATCGGACCAGCATCTAATTGGCCTCCACATAACTCTTACAGAATTTCCACATGGGCATGGATATTGGACATTTGGTAACACTTTACTTGACACCCAGTGTCATAACATGTTAACTATGTCATAATATATCATAACCTGTCATAATATGGTCATAACACTGTCATGACCCATATATTTACACCTGTTGTGACATTCACTACATTACCAAAAGTATGTGGACACCCTCTCGTCGATCATCTCATTCCAAACTCATGGGCATTAATATGGAGTTGTTCCCCCCTTACTGCTATAACAGCCGCCACTCTTCTGGGAAGGCTTTCCACTAGATGTTGGAACATTGCTGCGGGGACTTGCTTCCATTCAGCCACAAGAGCATTAGTGAGGTCGGGCACTGATGTTGGGCGATTAGGCCTGGCTCGCAGTCGGCGTTCCAATTCAGGCGTTTTTTACGCGCCACACGCTTTCGCACTCGCCGTTCCCGTTCTGTTAGCTTGTGTGGCCTACCACTTCGCGGCTGAGCCGTTGTTGCTCCTAGACGTTTCCACTTCACAATAACAGCACTTACAGTTGACCGGAGCAGCTCTAGCAGGGCAAATATTTGCCAAACTGACTTGTTGGAAAGGTGGCATCCAATGACAGTGCCACATTGAAAGTCACTGAGTAAGGCCATTCTACTGGCAATGTTTGTCTATTGAGATTGCATGGCTGTGTGCTCGATTTTATACACCTGTCAGCAACGGGTGTGGCTGAAATAGCTGAATCCACTCATTTGAATGGGTGTCCACATACTTTTGTATATATAGTGCATATTGCGTTATATTATGGCTGGTTATGACACCTACATAAGAGTGTCAAAACCCACATTTATTCAAATATGTTTTTCCCTGCCAAGAAGTTTCCTTTCGTTTTAAAGTTTAATTCTTAAGTCCTTTGATGTTATTGTAATGAATTCTTTACAGATCCCCTTATTGTATTGGACACTTTCAAATGTACTGTTAAGAGGCCATTCAATACAATACTCATCATTAAAACAAAAGCAATTTCAGTTAAAATAGATTAGACTAATAAAGGAAATAGAGGAAATAACAGAGCAGGTAGATAGTAATAAAAACTGAACTATAGAGGCACAAAATAAGTTAGAGGACAATCAAAAAGAATTGGAGGAATTTATTCAAGAACAATCAAGTGTAATTTATTACAAAAATAAAGCGAACTGGATGGAAAATTGTGAAAAATGCCTTACATTTTTCTTGAATCTTCTTACATGTAGTGATGTGAAAATCCTGGCGAAATGCATAGCACAGGTTTTTTACATGGACAATATTTTGGAGATAATATACAACAACTACTTGAAACAATAGAACATTATGAAACATCAAAGAAACCAGGCCTGGTCTTCATAGCAGATTTTGAAAAGGCTTTTGATTAAGTACGACTAGAATTTATATATAAATGCCTGGACTATTTTACTGTACACAATGGGTTCAAGTTATGTACAGGTTTAAAATAGTAAATAATGGTTACTTCTCAGAAAGTTTTGAGCTTTCAAGAGTAAAACAAGGCTGTCCATTGTCTCCATATCTATTTGTTATGGCCATCGAAATGCTAGCTATTAAAATCAGATCCAACAATAACATCAAGGGGTTAGAAATCCAGGGGTTAAAAACAAAAGTGTCAATATACACTACCGGTCAAAGTTTTACAACACCTACTCATTCAAGGGTTTTTCTTTATTTTGACAATTTTTTACATTTTAGAATAATAGTGAAGACATCAAAACTATGAAATAACACATATGGAATCATGTAGTAACCAAAAAAGTGTTAAACAAATCAAAATATATTTTATATTTGAGATTCTTCAAACAGCCACCCTTTGCCTTGATGACAGCTTTGCACGCTCTTGGCATTCTCTCAACCAGCTTCACCTGGAATGCTTTTCCAACAGTCTTGAAGGAGTTCCCACATATGCTGAGCAATTGTTGGCTGCTTTTCCTTCAGTCTGCGGTCCGACTCATCCCAAACCAACTCAATTTGGTTGAGGTCGGTGTATTGTGGAGGCCAGGTCATCTGATGCAGCACTCCATCACTCTCCTTCTTGGTAAAATAGCCCTTACACAGCCTGGAGGTGAGTTGGGTCATTATCCTGTTGAAAACAAAGGATAGTCCCACTAAGCCCAAACCAGATGGGATGGCATATCGCTGTGGTAGCCATGCTGGTTAAGTGTGCCTTGAATTATAAATAAATCACAGACAGTGTCACCAGCAAAGCACCCCCACACCATAACACCTCCTCCTCCATGCTTTACAGTGGGAAATACACATGCGGAGATCATCCGTTCACCCACACCGCGTCTCACAAAGACACGGCGGTTGGAACCAAAAATCTCCAATTTGGACTCCAGACCAAAGGACAAATTTCCACCGGTCTAATGTCCATTGCTCGTGTTTCTTGGCCCAAGCAGCTATCTTCTTCTTATTGGTGAACTTTACTAGTGGTTTCTTTGCAGCAATTCGACCATGAAGGCCTGATTCACACAGTCCCCTCTGAACAGTTGATGTTGAGATGTGTCTGTTACTTGAACTCTATGAAGCATTTATTTGGGCTGCAATTTCTGAGGCTGGTAACTCTAATGAACTTATCCTCTGCAGCAGATGTAACTGGGTCTTCCATTCCTGTGGCGGTCCTCATGAGAGCCAGTTTCATCATAGCGCATGATGGTTTTTGCGACTGCAAAGTTCTTGAAATGTTCCGTATTGACTGACCTTCATGTCTTAAAGTAATGATGGACTGTCATTTCTCTTTACTTATTTGAGCTGTTCTTGCCATAATATGGACATGGTCTTTACCAAATAGGGCTAACTTTTGTATACCCCCTACCTTCTCACAACACAACTGATTGGCTCAAGCGCATTAAGAAGGAAATAAATTCTACAAATGAACTTTTAAGAAGGCACACCTGTTAATTTAAATGCATTCCAGGTGATTACCTCATGAAGCTGGTTGAGAGAATGCCAAGCGTGTGCAAAGCTGTCATCAAGGCAAAGGGTGGCTATTTGAAGAATCTCAAATATAAAATATATTTTGATTTGTTGAACACTTTTTTGGTTACTACATTCCATATGTGTTATTTCATAGTTTTGATGTCTTCACTATAATTTTACAATGTAGAAAATAGTTTAAAAAATAATGAAAAACCCTTGAATGAGTAGGTGTTCTAAAACTTTTGACTGGTAGTGTTTGTGTATATATGTATGTATGTGTGTATGTATGTATGTATGTATGTACGTACACTGAACAAAAATATAAACGCAACATGCAACAATTTCTACGATTTTATTGAGTTACAGTTCATATGAGGACATCAGTCAATCGAAATAAATAAATTAGGCCCTAATCTATGGATTTCACATGAGAATGTAAATACAGATATGCATCTGTTGGTCACAGATACCTTTAAGAAAAAGGTAGAAGTGTAACCGGTGTGAAATGGCTAGCTAGTTAGCGGTGCGCACTAGTAGTGTTTCAATCGGTGACGTCACTCGCTCTGAGACCTTGAAGTAGTTTTTCCCTTGCTCTGCAAGGGCCGCGGCTTTTGTGGAGCGACGGGTAACGGTGCTTCGAGGGTGACTGTTGTCGATGTGTGCAGAGGGTCCCTGGTTCAAGCCCAGGTAGGGGCGAGGAGAGGGACGGAAGCAAAACTGTTACAGAGGCATGGATCAGAAAACCAGTCAGTATTTTTTATTTAACTAGGCAAGTCAGTTAAGAACAAATTCTTATTTACAATGACGGCCTACCCAGGCCAAACTCGGACGACGCTGGGCCAATTGTGCGCCGGCCAATGGGACTCCCAATAACGGCCGGATTGTGATACAGCCTGGAAACGAACCAGGGTCTATAGTGACGCCTCTAGCACTGAGATGCAGTGCCTTAGACTGCTGCGCCACTCGGGAGGTTCTGGAGTTGCCACCATTTGCCTCATGCAGCGTGACACATCTCCTTCTCATAAAGGTGATCAGGCTGTTGATTGTGGCCTGTGGAATGTTGTCCCACTCCTCTTCAATGGCTGTGCGAAGTTGCTGGATATTGGCGGGAACTGGAACACGCTGTCTTACACGTCGATCCAGAGCATCCCAAACATGCTCAATGGGTGACATGTCTGGTGAGTATGCAGGCCATGGAAGAACTGGGACATTTTCAGCTTCCAGAAATTGTGGACAGATCCTTGCAACATGGTGCCGTGCATTTTCATGCTGAAACATGAGGTGATGGCGGCGGATGAATGGCACAACAATGGGCCTCAGGATCACGTCACGGTATCTCTGTGCATTCAAATTGCCATCGATAAAATGCAATTGTGTTTGTTATCCGTAGCTTATGCCTGCCCATACCATAACCCCACCGTCACCATGGGGCACTCTGTTCACAACGTTGACATCAGCAAACCGCTCGCCCATACGACGCCATGTGAAGAGGATGGGTTAATTTATTTTTATTATTTCTTTACAATTGTGTGTACTTCTGATTTTGTACACTGTATGTGTATTTTGTGAAAATTCTTTATATTTTGTCTGTATATTATGATTGTTGTGGTCAGCACCATTTCACCTGGTCAAATTCTTGGTACATAGGCCCATTGGTGAATTAATGTGATTCTGATAGCCAATGCTTTACTACTTGAAAGGTTGATTGCAATTGCACTCCAGGAAAGACTGTGGACCTCTGAATCCAATGACATGCCTGCCATGTTTCAATATGATTTTGAAGTGTTGCATTTTTTTTCATGCATGCTAATGCTGCATGTATATCTGGTTTCAAGTATAATGTGTATTAGAGGTAGAGAGTGCTTCAATCTCTACATACAATGCCATATGTGTGTCGTTCAATTTGGTGGTACTATTGTATATTTTGTACTATTGTGGGCCCTTCTCTACTGTATATGGACAAACCACACCCCTTTTCATGTTGCAGCAAAACATGGTCATTACTTTTTCCTCTCCCAGAATGCACCTCGCTGTGCAGTGACGATAAGCACAACAACAAAACACAGCTAGCTGCAGAATAGGGTGTTAGCTTGCTAGCTACTTGAAATAAACATTCACTGGTGTTACACAATCCTTGGCGAAGAAAAGAGATCAGTGACAAGCGAATTGAGAACCCATGAAAATGTGTAGATAGCAATATGAATCGATCGTAAAAACTAAGATTGAGTCAGCTACATTAAAGACTAGATAATCATACCACATAGCTAACTAACAACATTTTCGGTTAGCTTTCTAAAACTAGCTAGCGTTAGCGCTATGCCAGTCAAGCTAAACCAAGTTAGCCAGCTAGCTCGCCAAGGCGGAGGAGAGGATTTGGGTAAACAACAACGGTAAGAAGAGTTTCTTATTGCTAGACATGTCAGTCCTATAACATTACATTTCTGTAAATACGGACCCCTTCACTGTCATGGGGTGTAAACCAACGTTAGCTAAACTAACTAACTAAGTTGCTGAGAAACTGCGTTAGGCTAGCCTGCTATTAAAAACCGTCAGAGGAAACAAAGGGATTTAAACAATACATGTATTAACTACTTCGTTAACCAGCTAGTTATGTCGATATTAATCAATGTATGTTACATTTGCATGTCCCTTTGTCTTCTTTCCTTTGTCCATCTAGCTAACGTTAGTTAGCTGGCTAGCTACTAGCTAGCTAATGGTCTAACGTTAACAGTTACGCAAGCGCATAATGTACTAGCGAACTAAAGCTTTCTAGCCACCGACAGTGTCAAGTAAGGCCTCGTAGCTGATCGTCAGAGAGCCATATGGTCATGTTTCAAATGTAGACATACGATTTAGCAAACGTTAGCTATCCCCGCAGGTACTTGCCACATTTGCTAACTAGCTAACGAACGTTAGATTGCTACAGCGCGTTCATTGACCCAGGGCGTATGTCCCCAATACTTTTGTGTGTGTTGTGTTGGGCCGTCCAAACCACAACACAATATGTCATTAAAATATATAATTTAGCTGTCAGCTAGCCATAACTTGTGACACTGTCTAGCCAAGTTTCAAGGTGAGACCGGCGTTCTCTTGTTTACGACGTGAACAGCTAACGTTAGAATGCTGTTTCGCCGACGTTAGCTTTTGTTAGCTTGTTACCTAGCTAATTTAATAGCCAACATGACTCAGCCTGTAACGTTAGTTACAGCACTTAACTGCCTACAATATAGTGAGTGTGTCCATTTACATTTCTGATGATAATCATTTTGCTGGGCAAAGCAGTAACGTCTATATATTGACGTTACAACTAGCCAGCTGCTCTAAAATTGGAGTAAAAAATATATGGTTGAGTTCAAATAACTAGTTTCGGCTAGAAGCCCCACGTGTGTGGCTGCTTTTCAGTTCTCACCTTTGAAAATATTGAAATACATTGCTAAAACACGTGTATACAATCTCATGTAGCTAGAAGTTACATGACAGTTAGGTAAATGGCAAATTAATCAAGTCTTTTGTAGCAAGTAGGCTTGATTGTTTGTATTTCATTTATATGTTTTGGATTAGCCTTATGTGATACAGGCCAATTAACGTAAGTTGCTGTGGTTTATGTGTCAATAAATGCATTTGGTGGACCTTGTAGCTCCCAGTAGGGAATAGTAAACAGTCACAACCAAAAGTAAATACTTATTGTACCTTTTTTGTCTTACACAGGGTGGTGTTGAATGACTAAATGATCAAGCTAAAGGAGTGTGAAGTTCGCTGGAGGATTCAACATGAAGTTGTATGTGTTCCAGGTCAACAATGGAAGCACTCTGACATTTGACACAGAGCTTGCTGTCCAAACGTAAGACCCATTTAATCTTTCAGATTACCTTTAGCCATTTTCTACTGATCTCAGTCTAAACAGAACATTTCATTTATGCTGAAATCAAAAAGTTCTCTGAATTTGATCATATAGCCTACCTGTGTTCTTGCAGAGTGTTGGACCTCAAACATGCCATCCAGGTCAAATACAAGATTGCAACCCAGCATCAAGTCCTGGTTGTCAATGGAGGGGAGTGTATGGTTGCAGAGAGGCGAGTCTGCAGCTACAGTGCTGGCACTGTAAGTTTGCACCATTTGTAATTATTGTTTGTTTTTTGTAATGATTGTGTCTTATAAAGGAAGTGGTTTTGACTTAAAAAATTATTGGTGACCGTTTTCTGAAGCCACTGTGCAAGACGTTGAGGAAAAAAAAGATCATTATTATTCTAGATGTGTTCAGCTCAAGAGTCTTGACAGATTGTGTTTTTGTTGCCCAGGACACCAACCCCATATTCCTGTTCAACAAAGAGATGATTTTGTGTGACCGGGCTCCGACGATCCTTAAAACCACCTTCTCTATTGAGAATGAGATGGAGCTCAAGGTGGAGGAGTCATTAATGATGCCAGCAGTCTTTCACACCGTTGCCTCGCGAACACAACTTGCTGTGGTAAATGTTTTGTTTGTTTCTGGTCCACTTACTACTTTCTCAAAATAAGCCATCGATGTTGCTGTACCATGTGTCACCATGCTACAACATTAAAATAGGATATGAAAATGTAATGTTCTCAATGTATTCAAATAAGGAAAGCTAATGAACCGTATGATTGTTTTGGCATTTCTAGTGTGTTCTAACTTCTGAATACCTTTCTTATGCTTCTCCAGGAAATGTTTGAAGTCGCCAAGAAACTTTGCTCTTTCTGCGAACGCCTGGTTCACGATGAACACCTCCAACACCAAGGTTGGGCTGCTATCATGGCAAACCTGGATGACTGTACCCTGTCTTATCAGAAGCTACTGTGGCAATTTGACACGGCGTACATTAATTATCAACAAGACTTTGAGGACATCAAATTGAAACTGACAAAGTAAGTGACCCCCTGCATAAATATTAAGTCCAATGCAATTGAAAGGGGGTGGTATGAATGAAACGAGTAGATGGATGGATGGATGGATTGTCCTACTGTGACAGTATAGGCAATAGGTTCAATTTCAATTAATTATTCAGGTTAAATAAATATTTCTCGCAGATAATGTGCCGTATCAGGTTAGAGATTTTTGCATGTGTGTGGCGTACCACACTGGCACGTTTTGAATTGTCAGCTAATTAAGTTTCCTTTTCTATTTCTCTCTTCCATTCTCCCTCTCCCCCTTATCTCTCTCTATCTCCTCTGTGCCACACTTCCCTTCATTAATCTGTATCCAAAGACTGTGCCACATGTGAGCTGTATCCAAAGATGTAAATCTAAATTCTATGGGTGTAAACTGACATTTGGCATGTACTTTTTTAGACTGGGGACAGCAGTTTCAGTCATGGCCAAGATCCCCCTGCTGGAGTGTCTGACCCGCCACAGCTACAAAGAATGCATAGAGAAGTCCTGCTCCACTCCAAACAAGGACTCTGACGAGACAGAGGAGGAGGAGAAGTCCACCGACTCGGTGCTCTTCCTCACCCCCACCAAGCTACCTGCATCGTTCTCTGCTCCGGGGGCGGGGGGCTCGCCCGACACCGCCGAAGACCAGGAAAGCAGTGAGATGACGAACAGTAGTGGGCTGAGGACAGCCCTGCAGGAGGCAGACTCTCCAGAGAGGGCAAACCCCCTGTCCTTTAACGTCACACTGCTGGACTGGATCAACGTTCAAGACAGGCCCAATGACGTGGAGTCAGTCGTGAGGAAATGCTTTGACTCCATCAATAGGGTGAGTCGCTGTTGTATGTTTGTGTCTGTCTTCTCTATTGTGTTTTTCTCTTTGTTTCTGTGTGGCTGAATTGGTCTCTGTCAGTGGCCTTGCCATGACTACTAAACAGTGGGTGTAAATTCATTTATGATAGTCTATTCGGTGATATGTCTTGGTTGTAAAGTGCAAAGAAACACAGACAAAATGGAACCATAATGTAAACGTCCTTTCTATTTCAGCTCGACCCACGTGTTATTCAACCATTCTTGGTGGAATGTCGAGACACGATTGCCAAACTGGATAATCAGAACATGAAAGCCATCAAAGGACTTGAGGACAGGTTATACGCTCTAGACCAAATGATAGCGAGCTGTAAAAAGTTGGTCAATGAACAGAAGGAACTTGCTCAGGTAAGCAAAATAGTGTGATCTAAATGATGTAATATCAATGGTGAATAACACACTGTATAAAATGTGCCTATTCATTCACATACCGTATTATGTACTGTATAATGCAATCCAGCTTCTAGCTGAAAATGTGTGAATGAAATAAATACAACTCAACTCACCTGTCAATCTATTGGCTGTTAGGGATTTCTGGCCAATCAGAAGCGTGCTGAGAACCTGAAGGATACGTCCGTGCTGCCTGACCTGTGTCTCAGTCATGCCAACCAGCTGATGATCATGCTGACCAACCACAGGAAGCTGTTGGACATCAAACAGAAGTGCACCACTGCCAAACAGGAGCTGGCGAACAACCTACAAGTTCGTCTCAAGTAAGGCATCTGTTCATTTCTCTCATTTTATTTTTTCTGTGGCTCTCTTGGTGCATCTTTATTCCTTTTGAGCAATGCAACGAACCAAAATCACTCCAATAAATTCACCATAACTGGTCACATACAAGCCATGTAAATCACTTTTCTATATATGCAAGCTAAGCTAACACTGACCCTAACCACTGTGAATGTAGATGGTGCTGCTACGTGATGCTGCACGCAGACCAGGATGGGGAAAAGCTGCAGGCCCTGCTGAGGCTGTTGACAGAGCTGATGGAGAGGGTCCGGGTGGTGGACGCCCTCAGCACCGTGCCTCAGATGTACTGCCTGGCTGTAGTGGAGGTGGTCCGCAGGAAGCTCTTCATAGGCCACTACAGAGAGGTCAGTCAGAGCACATGACCCCTTTTCAAAACTCAAAGCCAACCCAAGTCTCTCTTCAGTCCCTACTTGAAGACCTACTGTAACACAAGCCTCAACCTCCAGCCAGACCTACTGATATACAAGGAACTCAAACAATTGGAGGAAAAACTGTCTAAATTCTGCTGTTATCTCTCCTCAGTGGGCCTGTGCTCTCGTGAAGGATGGAAAGCATCTCTATGAGACTGAGAAGTATAAAAGGGAAACGTTTGGCAAGTTATTCAGTAAGTTCCATAATTTTTTAAAACTCCTATTTGGTGATCTTTTACGAGTATCCCCTCTGAAATTAACATACATAAATTCAAACCAACCAATGAGCAGACATAATGCTATGTGATCCTCTTTGCAGGGAAATCTTTTCTCCGAAATCGATTGTTTAGAGGACTTGACTCATGGCCCCCCACTTCATTTTGCGTAAGTAGTCAGTCATTTGCTGTGTTCGATGAACATCCATTTCATTTCCAAAATATTATAATCCGACCCATTTCTCTCTTGTTTTTGTTGTCTATCTTTCTTTTATTGTGTAGACACGAAAGCCCAGAAAGTTTGACTTTGAGCTTCCAGATATTTCCCTTGGTGACCTGCAGTACTTAAAGACCTGTTGTCCTACAGAGGTGCAGCCTTTCCTCAGGTAGGCCATGGTTTCCTTCACGTACATAGTAAAGAAATAACCATGTCTTGGAACTTGGGACGGTTAATCAAATATCCGAACGGATGTTGGTATTCGATTACTTGAGCAAGTGTTCTTTTTTGGAGAAAAACAACTGTAGGCCTATTATAACAATGAAAAACGTTGTCTAATCTAAATTATCCGTGTGACATTTTTACCTACAAGGATATACCATGACATTTTAAATTCTAAATTTAATAAAACAAACGTTTAACCCTTTACACTCGTACCCATATACAGATTGAAAATGGCAGATTTGGGCACTGATAAACACCTAAATTGGAACGCAGTGGCTGTACAGTAACATACTATACATGACGTCAGAGCTCTGCACTTCACAGTGCTCTATGGACTTTGACTGACAGCTGTTCTGAACTTGAGCACCTCGTGCGACAAGAAGTTGCCTCCATCCCTCCTGCTAATCGGGCAACTTTTGCTAATTTTTTGTTGTCTTAGTCTGGGAAATGCTGTAAATTAACAGGATGTATTTTGAAAGATTAGACGTTGAGGATTATAGCAAATACAGCTTTGATGTCATACAAGCAAGCCAAACACCTGTTAGTCCAAATGTGCACTTCATATTTCCATATCAAAAACTCATGTCATATACATGGTCAACGTTTATGATCACTGTTTGATGTGCAGTTACAAGATGACATGGCGTCATACCCTTGGTTGTTCTGAACAGAATGAGCCTGTTTGTCTACTGTAAAGAAAATTCTCTCCTGCACATGTACCTGAATGCACTCATCACTCCTTTCTATGCGCACCAAAATTATAATCTGTTTCCCTGCATTTCATTGTGAAAGCCTAACACTGTAATATCGTATTTTATAACTTAGCTAGCCATGTTGGCAATAGAACAAGCTTTGAAATTATGCTCACCTGACCCAGATTACGATTTATAATGGACCGTTTTTGGACTGTTTTTGGACAGTAATTGTGTGAAGGTGGGAATGCAGGGTTGTGTTCCAAATAAAACAACTAGAAGTGTGCTTGCTCTAGTTCCTCAACGGTACAGCTAGGAGAGCTCAAAAAAGTAACTTATAGTTGCAAACTTTTTTTGTGTGTCATAAAAGTGCATTGAAATTGCTTAGAAACTGTGCACACTTTGGAGAGGTGGTGGCCACTTGGAGACACCAGTTAGTCCTCTCACTCAAACCCGTGTCATTTTTTTGTCTAATGTTGCACCTACCCCTCATTTTCCAGGAACATTTTTATCATGTTACGGAATGTATCAGTGGAGGCTGCTGAGGGGAGGACGGCTCATAATAATGGCTGGACCGGCGTAAATCAAATGGCATCAAGCACATGGCAGACATGTGTTTGATGTATTTGATACCATTCCACTTAATCCGCTCCAGCCATTACCACGAGCCCGTCCTCCCCAATTAAGGTGCCACCAACCTGCTGTGGAATGTATCCATAGTATTTTCAGATTTCGTTATCAACAAATGCGGTGAAACTTACATAAATGTAAAATTCACATAAAATCAACAGTGTAATGTTTGGATTCAGTCTTGTGTCAGGTGAACTGTTGTCCTCACCTTTGGTCTAATAATTTCCCCATTATCTCCAAACCATTCCCTTTCAATTGCTACTATGGCTATGCATATGCTATTCATATTTCTTCTGTAAGAAACATAAAAAATTTAGCCCTATCCATATAGGCCAATTCCCACGAGTGTAAAGGGTTAATGTAGTTTCTATAACGGTTTGTTGAGCTACTGCTGCACATTTAACCCTCCAGTCTGCCCTGACGTCAGTGTGCTTTTTTCCACACTTCAAATAGCAATTACAGGCGCTCACCTAATGGAGTTTCCACAATACCTGACATAGATCAATGCGAAATACTCACCAGAAGACCTTTTTGTAAGAGAATCCGTTATATCGTGGTGAAAATCAGACTTCTCTTTCGCTGTTAGCCAAACTACCTGAGAAAAGCAGCATTTCCACTGTTTACCTCTGCCATGTGCATTTGCGTCATTATGAGAGTCAATAGCAAAAAAAAAAGAATTTCTACAATCCGGGCATCCGAAAAAATGTCAGGATATTATTTGAATAATATAATAATTTCCAATGCGCATCCCTACTTGTGTCTATCTCTGTTGCAATATTCAGTGCAATAACCCTGGGAGACTGTCCATTTCGTATTGATTAAAGATAGTCCCATGTTTCTTTTCCCCAGGGTTCCAACACTGTGTGACTTTGAGCCTTTGCACCAGCATGTGGAGATGCTTCAACAGTTGGTCCTAGCTGCTCAAGCTGCAAGTGTGGATGAGATGTCTCAAACTATCACCAATTTACTGAGCGAACAAAGGGTAATGACAAACTACAATGGAATATGGAATGGCAATTATCTAAAAGCACAGTGAACACTCCCTTTATTGCATATTCTCCACTCACTCCCCCTCTTATTTCTGTTCCTCCAGGGGTCGTGCAGCCAGAGTGCTCAGAGATCCACGGCAGCGTTGACCCCACGGTCCGACAGCACCCCAGGGACTACCTCCTCCAAGACCCCCTCCTCTCTCAGTATCCCGGGCCCCCCCTGCCAGCCCCTCCCTGACCCCACCGCCCTGGAGGACCTGTCCCCGGACAGCATCGATGCCCAAACCTTTGACTTCGAGACCATTGGCCACCCCAACATGGACCCCGTCCTGCAGCAGGCCGGCTCCCTGGACCTGGACTCCCTGGCTGAGAGCCCCGAGTCAGACTTCTTATCGGCGGTCAATGAGTTTGTGATCGAAAACTCGACCACCCCCATCAGCGACCCCACCAGCCCAGAGATGATGGTAGAGTCGCTGTACTCGTCGGTCATCAATGCCATTGACAGCAAGCGCATGCATGACACCACCACCTTAGAGAGGGAAAACTCCAAGATGGCTACGCTGAAGCTGAGCATTGAGAAGTACCGATCTGCTGCCGAGGACTCCCAGACCAACCTGCGGAGCGTCAAGGATGACCTGTACTGCTTCAGAGGCCTGGTGCTGAAGGAGCAGCGAGACTTTGGCTTCGCCCTGAAGACCATGACCATTGAGGTGCGCAACATGGTGGACACCATCCGTAAGAGGGAGGAGGAGGAGCTGACGGAGCAGCACCAGGCCGAGCTCCTCTCTATGCAGCAGGACCACGAGAAGCAACTTCAGGCCCTGACAGAGGAGAACCAGGTCAACCGGAACACCGTGAAAGACGTGCAGCGGGCCATGCTGGAGCTGGAGGGGCTGCTGGAGCGCAAAGAGAAGGAGCTGACCCAGCTGGAGGCCGAGAGGCAGCGCTGGACCGAGGCGGAGAGCGTACACACTCAGAGGCTCAGGGACCTGGAGCAGAAGATCAGCGATCAGGCCCAAGAGGTGCAGACCGTGGCTGCCTCCAGAGACTCCCTGTCCAGCCAGCTGGAGACACTCCACATTGAGATCGAGCGTGGCCAGCAGATGCTCCGCCAGGAGCTGGAGGGGGCAGAGCAGTCCCACCTGCAGGAGCTGGAGGAGAGGATGATGCAGCAGCACCAGGCCCAGCTAGACACCCTGGCCCGGGAGAACCAGGAGGCCATGGAGCGCCTGGCCACAGAGAACAGGGACAAGCTGTGCAAGGCCACAGACCTCCACGCCGCCACTCTTACAGGGAGGGACGGCCAACTGAGGGACCTGGAGGCCTGGGCAGCCGAGCTGGCTGACCTGCGCTGCAAGCTGGAGGTGGAGCTGGCCCTGAAGGAGTCAGAGACGGAGGAGGTGAGGCTGCTCTACGAGGAGGCCAAGCAGGGGCAGCAGGAGGCCAATGTGGGGAAGGCCACTGTAGAGGCAGAGACCCAGTCCCTCAGCGAACAGCTAGTTCAGGTCAACAGGCAGCTGCAGGCCAAGAACGAAGAGTACGAGACGGGCCTTGCCGAGCTCCGGACGCTGATGCGCATAGAGAAAGACCAGTGCATCTCGGAGCTGGTGGGCAGGCACGAGGAAGAGAGGAACAAGCTCCGCAGCGAGCTGACCGCCCTGCAGCAGCAGGCACAGGACGCAGGGAGGAGCTGCGCAGAACAGCTGCAGAACCTCCAACAAGACCTCGACCAGCAGACGGCAGCGCTGCGTGACGATAAGGAAGTGCAGCAGAGGAGTTTTGAGGAGCAGAGGCAACACTTGAGGACTGTTATCTGCGATTTGCAGACGGAAAATGATCTGCTCACCAAACGATTAGAGCAGGACACCCAAGCAGCCCAGGAACGTTTGGAGAAAGAGGAGTCCTTGACGGCTGCAGTACCAGATGCCTTTAAAGACTTTGAGCAACAAAAGGAGGAGATGGAGAAAAGACTGCTAGACAAAATTAGACAACTTGAAAATGAGCTTCAGGAAAAACAATCCTCAGAAAGGTAAGAGAGACGCACGTACCGCTGCTACCAGGTAACAGATAAGTGTGATTTGTAATAAACATTTCATCAGCCTTGTAATGAACAAGATAACTATTTATTCGTTTTAGAGTTCATTCCCTACAATTTTGTACGTTTGCTGAAATTCTACACATTTCGCCATACGCCAGAGTGAAAAATGTGCAGTTTTACAGCTAATTTCCTGTAATTCTACATATTTTGCCATAGGGTGGAGAGAAATGTTTGCAGTTTTTTTATATGATATCTGAGTGAGACTGACTAACAAAATCAATGGGGGACCCCGGTCGATAATTCGACCATGATTAATACAAGTTTAGATAGCTGGCTAGTCTAATTTACCAATCTAAAAAAAATTATCTGGTTGACATGGGCTAATTGAGTGACTGACACTAACCATGTTTCCATCCACAGTTTTAATGTGAGTGAAGTCATACTGTATAAAAAAAAAAAAAATCACGTCAACTGTGATGGAAACAGGAAGTTTCGGTACAATTTTATAAATGCCGACAGATAATTTATTTGTTCGACATGGTGGGATCTTTTTGTGTGTAAAATTAATTATGCAATGGCAGTGGAAACGCCTTTATGCCCAAATATTGATATAATAACCATCATATCGAAGTAAACTTGGAGGGTCTATGATATGGTGTGTGGTCCTCCCACTACGACTTGGGAAACAATGCAGTTTAATAGGCTACAGATGAAATAAGTTATGATGAACTTTACAGGGTGGTGAAAGTGCATGGTGATGAGCTTGATGCTCCTTTTTAATAAATATCGAGCGTCTTATTCTGATTACATGAAAATCGATGCTTGACTGCCATTTGACAAATAAAAATATTCTCGCCCTTATCAATAATAATCTCAACAAGTAGACTAGCCTACCCGCACTGTATCTGCCAGCTGTTGCTATAGCGCACGTACCAAGACCAGAGCAGGCACATTTGCTATATAACTCAAAAGTTTTTGTGACAAAACTATTGGTATAGTTTAAAATACGATGGAAACACATTGAACTTTTTTATTTTATCCGGTACTTCAAAACTTAAGCAAAACAGTTTTCTTTATGCGGATTTTAGAATATTTTCATGAAAATCTGTTGCCAATTGGATGGAAACCTAGCTAGTGACTAACATAAGAGGAAAAACTGTTAATGCACAACTAAATTTAGAAATTTTACCTTGTCTATTCTATTATTCTAACTCTCAACAGTAAATTGAGACCCTAAGTGAGTTCGGATTACACAGACTTGTGTTGACTTCAATTAGCTTTAGTATACATTGAAAATAGGTATTTTCTTGCGTTACATAGCTGTATTTAGGGTTTACATGCTGAAAAAGGCCCAGAGGTGAACGCTTAGGGAAACAATAACGTGTACTGCATGCTGTGTCAAGATTGTATGTGGTCCGATGTTTTTGACATGTTGCGTAAGGGATTAAAGGGAACATAAAATGACCGGCACTGAGACAAGACAAAAAAACACTAGGAACTTTCTTAGCCAAAGAATCAAACCTAAACTAAATCATGAAGAGTATTTAATTTGACCTATTGACCTGCCTGATGTCTACTGTGTGTGACTTGTCTCGCTGTTACTTACAGTTGAAGTCAGAAGTTTACTTACACTTAGGTTGGAGTCATTAAAACTCGTTTTTCAACCACTCCACACATTTCTTGTTAACAAACTATAGTTTTGGCAAGTCGGTTAGGACATCTACATTGTGCATGACACAAGTAATTTTTCAACAATTGTTAACAGACAGATTATTTCACTTATAATTAACTGTATCACAATTCCAGTGGGTCAGAAGTTTACATACACTAAGTTGACTGTGCCTTTAAACAGCTTGGAAAATTCCAGAAAATGATGTCATGGCTTTAGAAGCTACTTTTTGGAGAAATGTTCTCTGGTCTGATGAAACAAAAATAGAACTGTTTGGCCATAATGACCATGAGTATGTTTGGAGGAAAAAGGGGGTCGCATGCAAGCCGAAGAACACCATCCCTACCGTGAAGCACGGGGGTGGCAGCATCATGCTGTGGGGTTGCTTTGCTGCAGGAGGGACTGGTGCACTTCACAAAATAGATGGCATCATGAGGAAGGAAAATTATGTGGATATATTGAAGCAACATCTCAAGACATCAGTCAGGAAGTTAAAGCTTGGTCGCAAATGGGTCTTCCAAATGGACAATGACCCCAAGCATACTTCCAAAGTTGTGGCAAAATGGCTTAAGGACAACAAAGTCAAGGTATTGGAGTGGTCATCACAAAGCCCTGACCTCAATCCTATAGAAAATCTGTGGGCAGAACTGAAAAAGCGTGTGCGAGCAAGGAGGCCTACAAACCTGACTCAGTTACACCAGCTCTGTCAAAATTCACCCAACTTATTGTGGGAAGCTTGTGGAAGGCTACCCGAAACGTTTGACCCAAGGTAAACAATTTAAAGGCAGTGCTACCAAATACTAATTGAGTGTATGTAAACTTCTGACCCACTGGGAATGTGACGAAAGATATAAAACCTGAAATAAATCATTCTCTCTACACTTATTCTGACATTTCACATTCTTAAAATAAAGTGGTGATCCAACTGACCTAAGACAGGGAATTTCTACTAGGATTAAATGTCAGGAATTGTGAAAAACTGAGTTGAAATGTATTTGGCAAAGGTGTATGTAAACTTCCGACTTCAACTGTATGTCTCTTTCTATCTCTCTGTGTGTGCTACAGAGAGGCAGGGTTGTCGAAGGTGCAGACAGAGGGTCGGGGGTCCGAAACAGGAGCTCCTCTCTCCCTGGACTCTGCCTTGCAGGAGCGTCTGCAGCAGGAGACAGCCTCCCTGCACATCCAAATGGAGATCCTGGAGAGGAGGAAGAACGAGGAGATGCAGAACCTCAAGACCTCGCTCATCGCAGAACAACAGGTTAGTGTTAGACCAATAAATGACTGTTAGGTTATACTCTTTTTGTTTTCATAGCTAACAGTTTATTCCTCGTTAGTCGGCACCTCTACACTAAATAATTGTCTATGGGTGTGCGCCAGCTCATGCTTTTTATTAGACTAGTCCTCCACACCTATTCAGAGGGTTCTTCTGTCAATATTGACCAGCACTGAATCTAGTAGCGGCACCATATCTAGATACACTACATTGTAAATCCTATACTATGTAGTTAGTTTGCCTACATTCTTTTTAGCTTTTAGCTAATTGTTTAGCTAAATGTTTGAGGTTTTAGCATTTGTCCCCTGTTACCTTTCTTCTAAGTAGGTCTAATTGTGATTCACTGGCAACTGCAAACAAACAAACTGACTACAAGTGACCAACACCTGAAATGCTAAAAATACTCCATTACCTCACTACTACTACCACTATGTGCCTATGTGGCAGCCTTAGTCAGCCCCTAAATGAAAGCAGGTATGTGAGGCAGTTTGTGTGTTATAACTATAGCACACAGTGTTATCATGACCTTGTCTTACTGGTGAGCAGTCCAAATGGGAATATGATACTGGTGACTATGTGACCCTCTTAGAGAAATGTGGTTAAACCACATTGTTGGGAGTTAACATTCGTTTGAACACACTGTTTGGCCTTTTGAAATTTAAACCTGCACCACAAATACACAAATTTAATGTTACTATTTCTATACATTTTTATTGTCATAGGTTATGCTACCAGCCTAAAATCCTGTGATCCTCCTAGCCTAAGATCTTATGGTAAAGCGAGCATGCTTGATTGAGGTCTGTTGTCTGAGCCATGACTCAACCCTCAATTGAGCCTCACCTGTCTCCTTTCTGGTAGTTCTTTGTCCTCTGTGACTGCCTCATTGTGTTTTACTGCTGCTCTATTGCCTGGGAGGTGTCTGAAAGCCTTCATGTCCTCCCTCCCCAGACTAACTTCAACACTGTTCTGATGAGAGAGAAGCTGAAGAAGGAACAAATCATCAGTGAGCTGACAGAGGAGCTGCGGAAGGTTAGCCAGCAGCAGGAGAAGGACAAAGGTACACCATAGTCACGTACAGCTTGGACACTATGAGAGAACAGAATGATTTCTGCCTTTTTAACATTTAATGGGCTGTATGTGCTGGAACTAGATTGCATTTTCTATGCTGTTATTGGTTGCAGTGGTTCATTTGGCCCTGTAATATGTTGATTGATTGTATTGAAAGTAAGTCTTGCTGCAGTTCATTCATCCTGATATGTTCACTGTGTGTCTTCAGGTCTGATAGAGACGCTATCTGAGGACCGGGCCATCGTCATGCAGGAGAAGAAGCAGTTGGAGGAGGAGCTGAACCGGCTGAGCAGCACAGCCCTGGTGTCCTCGGCCTACTACAGACCTAACCCATTAGCCCTGGAGCCCACTGGAGCCGGGGCTAGACTTGGACCTGGGACCTGTCCTGGACCTGGGACTGAAGTTGAGGTTGGGGCTGGAGCCTGCTCCCCAGAGCTCTTCCCTGACCCAGACAGACTGGCATCTGTGGCCGCCATCAGAGAGGACGACAGAGTGGACTCTGCTGTGGAGGCCAGCATGGTCACCGTGCAGTAAGCATCCCCCAAACGTTCCAAATATAAACAGTCCAATAAACAGTGATTCAAAAGAACCCCCTCCCATCACAATGAATCTGTCATTTATAGAAATAAACTTTGACAGATATACTTGTTTAAACTTGTCAAATTATATATAGTATGGAGACTTATTTGGTGGAACTGAGGACCATGAGGCCTTTGAAGGTCCTCCTTATTGGATAATGAAGATAAAGTATTAGACCAATTTATGAATAGAAGTTGTAAGCTGTCAAAGAATAATGTTGTCAGTTTTAATGTGTAAAAGATTAAGATGAATGTTGAAAGTGCTTGTTTGAGATGGCCAGACAAGGATGGACAAATAACAAAGAGAGAGCGAGGGAGGCTAGGATTGGGAAATGTAAGTTATGTTTTTTCTGTAGTTTTTTCTGTTAACTACATTTATGCAGGCTAGCAATCATCATTGCAATCTCAAACAGAAGTCACTTCAAATTCATATTCATGCTTGTTGAATCTTTTTATTTCATAGTAACTATTTCTTTGAATGATTCTCAAATGTGTTAAAAGCTGTCGCCAAAGTGATCTGATTATTGGTCCTTTGTTTCTTTATTAGCGATAACATCCTGATGATGTCGGAGGAGAAACAGCGGATACTGTTACTTGAGAGGGTGAGTAGACACCTCTGTGACATCTAAATGGAACCTGATGAAGTTGGGGTTGGATTGTTCTAGAATTTCACTTGAGTTGTTTGTTGTAACATCTTCCCGTCATATTTCAGACTTTACATATGAAGGAAGAAGAAAACAAGCGCCTCAGTCAAAGACTGGTATGTTTTATTAACTTTGATGGCTAATTAGAGGATGAGGAAATGTTGCTATTAATATCATGTGATTGTTTAAGCCAACTATTCTAGCCCAAAAACAAATCACATTCTTTTATTTATTTTTACATTCATTTTTCACATGGTTTCCATGTGTATTGTTTACTTACAGATATACACTGAGTGTATAAAACATTAGGAACACCTGCTCTTTCCATGACAGACTGACCAGGTGAATCCAGGTGAAAGCTATGATCCCTATTGATGTCACCTGTTAAATCCACTTCAATCGGTGTAGATAAAGGAGAGGAGAACGGTTAAATAATGATTTTTAAGCCTTGAGACAATTGAGATATTAATTGTGTATGTGTGCTTTTCAGAGGGTGGCAAGACAAAATATTGAAGTGCCTTTGAAGGGGCTATGGTAGTAGTGCACTGGTTTGAGTGTGTCAGAACTGCAACGCTTCTGGGTTTTTCAAGCTCAACAGTTTCCTGTGTGTATCAAGAATGGTCCACCACCCAAAGGACATCCAGCCAACGGCAGGCCAGTGGTTAAAAACGGGCCATTGATGAAAGAGGACAAAGGAGGCTGTCACGAATTGTGCAGCGCAACAGACGGGCTACAGTTAGTCAATTGACAGTCCAGTACAACATTGGTGCCCAAAGACCCACAAAATAATTCACAACTCGTCGTACCTTGACATGAATGGGGTATGGCAGCTGATGACCTTAGAGTTCCACTTCTTTCAGCAAAAAACAATAAACTACGGTTGCAGTGGGCTAAGGAACAAAAACACTATTTGTATTTATTATGGGTCCGCGTTAGCTACTCTTCCTGGGGTCCAGCAAAATTAAGGCAGTTATACAATTTCGAAAACATTACAATACATTCACAGATTTCACAACACACTGTGTGCCCTCAGGCCCCTACTGCACCACTACCACATATCTACAATACAAAATCCATGTGTACGTGTGCGTATATGCATGTGTCTGTGCCTATGTTTGTGTTGCGTCACAGTCCCTGCTGTTCCATAAGGTGTATTTTTATCCGTTTTTTAAAGTCACATTTTACTGCTTGCATCTGTTACTTGATGTGGAATAGAGTTCCATGTAGTCATGGCTCTATGTAGTACTGTGCGCCTCCCATAGTCTGTTCTGGACTTGGAGATTGTGAAGAGACCTCTTGTGGCATGTCTTGTGGGGTATGCATGGGTGTCCAGTAGTTCAAATAGACAGCTCAGTGCATTCAACATGTCAATACCTCTCAGAAATACAAGTAGTGAAGAAGTCACTCTCCTCCACTTTGAGCCAGGAGAGTTTGACATGCATATTATAGTTAGCTCTCTGTGTACAATTGCAATTTTCCTAAGTCCCTTTTTGTTGCACCTGAGCACACGACTGAACAGTAGTTCAGGTGCGACAAAACTAGGGCCTGTAGGACCTGCCTTGTTGATAGTGCTGTTAAGAAGGTAGAGCAGCGCTTTATTATGGACAGACTTCTCCCCATCTTAGCTACTGTTGTATAAATATGTTTTGACCATGACAGTTTACAATCCAGGGTTACTCCAAGCAGTTTAGTCACCTCAACTTGCTCAATTTCCACATTATATATTGCAAGATTTAGTTGAGGTTTAGGGTTTAGTGAATGATTTGTCTCAAATACAATGCTTTTAGTTTTTGAAATATTTAGGACTAACTTATTCCTTGCCACCCACTCTGAAACTAACTGCAGCTCTTTGTTAAGTGTTGCAGTCATTTCAATTGCTGTAGTAGCTGACGTGTATAGTGTTGAGTCATCCTCATACATAGACACACTGGCTTTACTCAAAGCCAGTGGCATGTCATTAGTAAAGATTGAAAAAAGTAAGGGGCCTAGACAGCTGCCCTGGGGAATTCCTGATTCTACCTGGATTATGTTGGAGAGGCTTCCATTAAAGAACACCCTCTATGTTCTGTTAGACAGGTAACTCTTTATCCACAATATAGCAGGAGGTGTAAAGCCATAACACATACGTTTTTCCAGCAGCAGACTATGATCGATAATGTTAAAAGCCGCACTGAAGTTTAACAAAACAGCCCTCACAATCTTTTATCATCAATTTCTCTCAGCCAATCACTGGACACGCTGATGGAAGGACTAGGGTATGGAGAAAACCACGAGTACATGCATTCCTCATGCCGTGTGTCAACATTGCAGGCTGGTGGTGGGGGTGTGATGGTGTGTTTTCATGGCACACATTGGGCCCCTTGATAAAAGTTTGAAAGCCACAGGATATCTGAATAACATTGATAATCTGTTGCATCCCTTCATGGCAGTAGTGTATCCATCTGCTAATTGTTTTTTTAGCAGGATAATGCCCCATGCCACAACGCTAGGATTGTACAGGAATGGTTCCGCGAACATGAAAGTGAATTCAGCTTACTGCAGTGGCTCCCCAGTCACCAGATCTCAATTCAATTGAGCATCTGTGGGATGAGATTGAACAAAGTATTTGGATTACAAATCCACTACCAGCCAACTTGACACAACTGTGGGAAGCATTGGAGTCAACATGTGCCAGCATCCCTGTGGAAAGCTTTCGACACCTTGTAGAGTCCATGCCCTGACGAATTGAGACTGTTCTGAGGGCTAACGGGGGGTGCAACTCAATATTAGGAAGGTGTTCCTAATGTTTTATACACTCAGTGTATAACCAGTTATAATTCATTTCGCTATTGACAGGCTTTGTCAGTGTACCCCAAGCTATTTTACCCCACCACCACTAGATGGCAATAGCATCAATGCTTCTATCCCTGTTCAGCAGAGCTTTCTGAGCTACAACAGTAACTTCCTCTATCAAAAGCCTTCTGATAAAGGGGAATCAAAACGATCATACAGGCAGTTTGACATATTGCAGCGCTATTGCTGACATACCTAAACAAAAGCATAACAATGTATGCCAAAAATGTATACGTTCCAGCAAATACATTTCACGCCACACAACATACGGTCCTATTGATGGCTGCTATGCAAAGATCAGTCAGACCAGGAAAGCATCCATGACCAGCAGTGTCAGAAAGATTATCAACTCACTCTTAACAACCATTACCTTTCTCTCTTTGTAGATGTCTCAAAGCATGTCCTCAGTGTCGTCACGACATTCAGAGAAAATTGCCATCAGAGAGTAAGCATACAAAGATTGCCACATAAAGTACTGATGTATAGTGTATATAGATGCAGTGGTTGTACGTTTTCTCCTTTGTAAAAAATTAAATGAGTTTTCTCTACCAAATCAAAGCATTTTATTTGTATATTTTATTTCATTTTTGTCTCTTAATATCTGTTTCATTTTTGTTGTTGTATATAGAATCTAGCACCATTTTGTGTGAAGGTTGACCCCTGTGTCCGTTTCAGTTTCCAGGTCGCTGACTTGGTTCTGATCATCCTAGATGAAAGGCATGACAACTATGTGCTATTCACCGTGGGTCCCACCCTGTACTTCCTCCACTCTGAGTCCCTCACTGCACTGGACCTCAAACCAGGTCAGACAATCACCATCGCCTTATAATTGTAGGCCTCAATACTTAAAAACCAATATGTAGCGAAGTTATTATAGAATAAAGTTATAATGTACAATTTAACTTTTGTTGCATGAGTATAAAGTTGTATACAATATATAATAGACAATTATACAAAGTTATTGTGTAATGATGTTTTGTAGATGTTTTGTATAAGTGATTTTGAGTAACCCATGTCAAAGTTTGTGTACTGAGCATTGATTTTATTGTGTCGATCACTGACAGATCCTATGTTTACTTCAGCATCAGGAGCCTCAAGACGGCCGTGGGTTCTTGGAAAAGTGATGGAGAAAGAATATTGCCAGGCGAAAAAGGTAATGTATAGTAGTATATAGGTAATGAATTGTAATAGTAATTGTAATAGTCTAGTAGTAGAGCTCAGTAGATTTTCTTTAAATAGATGGTAATTAAAGGAGGTAAAATAATCAATAATTAAAATCAAATCAACAATCAAAGGGTGACTTTCTAAGAGCATGTATGTTGTGAATGTTTCCCACCTTAGGCTCAAAACCGGTTCAAAGTTCCTTTGGGCACCAAGTTCTACAGAGTGAAAGCTGTTCCGTGGAACAAGAAAGTATAATATAGCCAAGTTATGAGCTAAAATGTATATTTATATTGCATAAAGTTTTAAACACCCACATCATACATAATTCATAAATCTCTTATCAACTTGAAAATGAAAAGAAAGATCATAATCATGTTATTATTTTGGCCTTCAGTTCAACATCCCATCAACCCCCTCTTTCTTTCTAATCCAGATGATTTGTTGTTGTGGACCAAACGCTATTTCTTTATTAGGGCATGGCCCTAAACACTGGCAGAAAGCATTAATACCTGTGTGTAAATTGAACAAAAGTATTTGGATGTTTATATATTTAGTTCTCATTCATTATCAGCATTTGTCCTCTTTGTGGAAAAACTGTATCATTATCAGCAACATAATTCAAATGAAAATATACATTTATTGTAAATGTTTATGGATCAATGTTCATGGCATGCATATTGATATATTTTCTTTGATTTTACTTATCCCGATAAATGTTGTAGTTGGAAAAGTAGTCAATGCTGTTTGTTACTCACAACGCAGTATGACCCTCAGTTAATACTGAAATGTACATTTTGGCCGACTGACGAAAGCGGTCGTCATTGCAATCATTGACAATGCACTTTCAAAAAACAATGCTTTTTGTTCATTCAAAAGGGAAGGAATTGTGCTATCAAATTAAATAAATACAGAAAAAAAGAACTAACAGCACAAAACTTCCCGCTATCATAGAATATTAATATGTAGAAAGGAATACTTTGTTTGTGACTGTGTTTCATTATTGGATGACATTGTACATTACCCATCATTCAAATCACAGAAGTAACCATAAAGGACTGTATTGTAAAATAATTTAGAGTTTTGAAACAATAAAGGATTGATCCCAAATAACTTTACTGCACGTCGTGATTTCTACATAGCAGTTACACAACTGAAATACTTGCCCATAAAAATCATTGGTGGTTTACAAAATATACTCACACAAAATATAAGATGCAAAGACAAGACAGATATGGAAAATAGTTTTAAAATATGTTTCATAAAAGTATGACACATTCATTTAACACGATGAGCAACACCTCAAAGTGCAGCATTCGAGAGAATATCATATCTAATATACCTCAATGACCTGCATATGGGGATTGCTGTGGACACTCATTTATGTAAATGATGTCACTGAGCTGAGCCTGCCTTTGGAATGCTGTTAAGGAAAGACATAGGAAGTAAATGCTGCTTCTGTAGTTCAAGGACAATCAAGTCATTCAATACACTCCGTGACCACCTGCCTGTTTAAAAACCAGGCTTGTTGGCTCGTCAGGAAATATAGAAGGCCAATATCAATGCTCACTATCTAAGAACATTTAATTAGAGATTTTCATTGTACTACACCAAAAGCATTGATTGTTAAGAGACCAAAGAAAAAGGCTCTTTATTGCTATTGATTTATTTTAATGGAATGGTATATCTAACCCCCCCCCCAGTATGCGCAGTTGAAAATGTACAAATAGACAAAAGAAAATGTGTAAGATTTTTAGAATAACAGTTGTTTCAGAAGTAATTGGTTTGGAAATCCATATAAGTTCACACAAGCTATAAAAAAAGTATTCTTATTTGATTTAGAATTTCTGATTTTGTGGAAAGCATTAGCTAATGTGGTTGTAGTGTTGGCATGCTATGGCAGGAAACAGACTTCAAAAAGGCTTCAAATCAGGAAGAACGGTGCGGCCCTCATGGAGGAGGAAGCGCACCAACATCACTTTCCCAGATCACAGTAGGGTGCATCGCAGCTCTCACAAACCATGTGTGTCTAGGGGTGTTTTAACAATGTTTAGCTCTATTTTCTCCATTAAGCATAAGCCTGTTGTCACATTTGGACAGCTTCTTCATAAATTGATGGTGTGATTCCTACAATTTTTTCGGGACGGGCCTGAATGAGACAATATGCGACGCAACACAGCATTCGATGATACCGAGGTGGCCTGGCACCCACCAACCATGTGCACTGGACAGGCTCTTAGTGTAAATGTTTACGACCCCCCTCTGAGCACGGAGCTGCTGGGAGTCGCTCTCATCAGGCACAATTGGATTTTAGCATTGCCATGTTAACTGTCAGCGGTTTAGGATTGTACTCAAACTACACTGAACAAAAATATGAATGCAACATGCAACAACTTCAAATATTTTAGTTACTGTTCATATAAAGAAATCAGTCAATTGAAATAAATTCATTAGGCCCTAATCTATGGATTTCACATGACTGGGAATACAGATATGCATCTGTTGGTTACAAATACTGTACCTTTAAAAAAGAAGTAGGGGTGTGAAGCAGAAAGCCAGTCAGTATCTGGTGTGACCACCATTTGTCTCATGCAGCGCGACACATCTCCTTCGGATAGAGTTGATCAGGCTGTTGGTTGTGGACTATGGAATGTTGTTCCACTCCTCTTCAATGGCTGTGCGAAGTTGATGGAAATTGGCGGGAACTGGAACACGCTGTCGTACACGTCAATCCAGAGCATCCCAAACATGCTCAATGGGTGACATTTCTGAGTATGCAGGCCATGGAAGAACTGGGACATTTTCAGCTTCCAGGAATTGTGTACAGATCCTTGCAACATGGGGCTGTGCATTATCATGCTGAAACATGAGGTGATGGCAGCAGATGAATGGCATGACAATTGGCCTCATGTTCTAGTCACGGTATCTCTGTGCATTCAAATTTCCATCGATAAAATGCAATTGTGTTAGTTGTCCGTAGCTTATTCCTGCCCATACCATAACCCCACCGCCACCATGGTGCACTCTGTTCACAATGTTGACATCAGCAAACCGCTCGCCCACACAACGCCATACACACTGTCTGTCATCTGCCCGGTACAGTTGAAATCGGGATTCATCCATGAAGAGCACACTTCTCCAGCATGCCAGTGTCCATCGAAGGTGAGCATTTGCCCACTAAGGTAGGTTATGACTCCGAACTGCAGTCAGATCAAGACCCTGGTGAGGACGACGAGCACGCAGATGAGCTTCCCTGAGACGGTTTCTGACAGTTTGTGCAGAAATCCTTCGGTTGTGCACACCCACAGTTTCATCAGCTGTCTGGGTGGCTGGTCTCAGATGATCCCGCAGGTGAAGAAGCCGGATGTGAAGGTTGTGAGGCCGGTTGGACGTGCTGCCAAATTCTCTCAAACGATGTTGGAGGTGGCTTATGGTAGAGAAATTAACATTTAATTATCTGGCAACTGCTCTGGTGGATGTTCCTGCAGTCAGCATGCCAATTGCACGCTCCCTCAAAATTTGTGGCATTGTGTTGTATGACAAAACTGCACATTTTGTAGAGGCCTTTTATTGTCCCCAGCACAAGGTGCACCTGTGTAATGATCATGCTGTTTAATCAGCTTCTTGATATGCCAGACCTGTCAGGTGGATGGATTATCTTGGCAAAGGAGAAATGCTCACTAACAGGGATGTAAACATATTTGAGCAAAATAAGCTTTTTGTGGGTATGAAACATTTGATGATCTTTTATTTCAGCTCATGAAACATTGGACCAACACTTAACATGTTGCATTTATATTTCTGTTCAGTGTAGTTACATCAGTATCAGTTTGACTGATACCTCCCTCAAAAGTGTCTCAACACATCAGCTAAACTAACTATCCCAAATAGGCCCACCCCAAATAGGCCTATCCGTTATTCAAGTCAATAGGCCTTGTGCTGCTCCAAATGCATCAGAATAGAGCTATACCATACAAAATATTCAACAACTCACAAGTATTTGTGCAAGGCGAATAAGGAGCTCAAAGTAGCTAGCAGGGAAGAAAGTGTTGTCTGTCTGAATAGCCAGATTGTTCTCTGTATGTGGAGAAGCATCTGAAGGCAGGAAGGAGACCGTGGCTGTCTACTACAGTATTTAGTCGGCCACAGCAATAATAATGAAAAGGAAATGGCTGCAGTGCAGGAACTTTGAGAGTTATTTGTAAAACTATACAACTGCAGTAAATGTACATCCTGTTTTTCCAAAAACATACAAGAAAAAACATTTAAAAACTTAATATTAGGGATTGGATAGCTACATGCATCATACCCAGAATGTTAGCTATGCATAACATAGTAGTAGCTTGTCATATTGAATTGGTCTCTTTAATACCATCAGTGCAACAAGTTGAATTGAAAGAAGCATCTCCTCTTGACTCTGCTCATGTATGAACGAACAACAATAATCATCAAAGATACTCCAAACTGTAAAATGCAAGGGATAACCAACTACCCCTGCTTTGAAATGGCATATTCAAAGGATTCTTTCCTCCAGGCTTTTATTTACTTGTCATCAGATGCGATTCAAACACTCAATGTTGTAGACTTATAGTGACATATCAAAAAGATGAAGTGAAAGAGAGGACGCACAAAGAATGTCATATTTAGACTGTTAGATTCTACTCTTTGTTACTCATATCTCTCTCTATTTTAAGATCATACATACTTTGAATGTGATTTTCTCGCATCTTTGACACTATACATTAGATTGAGGGGCAGCAAATAAACAAGTATTATTCACTAAGTAAATACAGTGGGGAGAACAAGTATTTGATACACTGCCGATTTTGCAGGTTTTCCTACTTACAAAGCATGTAGAGGTCTGTAATTTTTATCATAGGTACACTTCAACTGTGAGAGACGGAATCTAAAACAAAAATCCAGAAAATCACATTGTATGATTTTTAAGTAATTCATTTGCATTTTATTGCATGACATAAGTATTTGATCACCTACCAACCATTAAGGATTCCGGCTCTCACAGACCTGTTCGTTTTTCTTTAAGAAGCCCTCCTGTTCTCCACTCGTTACCTGTATAAAAGACACCTGTCCACACACTCAATCAAACAGACTCCAACCTCTCCACAATGGCCAAGACCAGAGAGCTGTGTAAGGACATCAGGGAAAAAATTGTAGACCTGCACATGGCTGGGATGGGCTACAGGACAATAGGCAAGCAGCTTGGTGAGAAGGCAACAACTGTTGGCGCAATTATTAGAAAATGGAAGAAGTTCAAGATGACGGTCAATCACCCTCGATCTGGGGCTCCATGCAAGATCTCACCTCGTGGGGCATCAATGATCATGAGGAAAGTGAGGGATCAGCCCAGAACTACACGGCAGGACCTGGTCAATGACCTGAAGAGAGCTGGGACCACAGTCTCAAAGAAAACCATTAGTAACACACTACGCCGTCATGGATTAAAATCCTGCAGCGCACGCAAGGTCCCCCTGCTCAAGCCAGCGCATGCAGAGGAGGAATGGGAGAAGGTCATGTGTTCTGATGAGACAAAAATAGAGCTTTTTGGTCTAAACTCCACTCGCCGTGTTTGGAGGAAGAAGAAGGATGAGTACAACCCCAAGAACACCATCCCAACCATGAAGCATGGAGGTGGAAAAATCATTCTTTGGGGATGCTTTTCTGCAAAGGGGACAGCACGACTGCACCGTATTGAGGGGAGGATGGATGGGGCCATGTATCGCGAGATCTTGGCCAACAACCTCTTTCCCTCAGTAAGAGCATTGAAAATGGGTCGTGGCTGGGTCTTCCAGCATGACAACGACCCGAAACACACAGCCAGGGCAACTAAGGAGTGGCTCCGTAAGAAGCATCTCAAGGTCCTGTAGTGGCCTAGCCAGTCTCCAGACCTGAACCCAATAGAAAATCTTTGGAGGGAGCTGAAAGTCCGTATTGCCCAGCGACAGCCCCGAAACCTGAAGGATCTGGAGAAGGTCTGTATGGAGGAGTGGGCCAAAATCCCTGCAGCAGTGTGTGCAAACCTGGTCAAGACGTACAGGAAACGTATGATCTCTGTAATTGCAAACAAAGGTTTCTGTACCAAATATTAAGGTATGCTTTTCTGATGTATCAAATACTTATGTCATGCAATAAAATGCAAATTAATTACTTAAAAATCATACAATGTGATTTTCTGGATTTTTGTTTTAGATTCCGTCTCTCACAGTTGAAGTGTACCTATGATAAAAATTACAGACCTCTACATGCTTTGTAAGTAGGAAAACCTGCAAAATCGGCAGTGTATCAAATACTTGTTCTCCCCACTGTATATGCATGAACTCAAGATGGTGGATAAATGAAAATGAATGGAAATGCATTATAACAATCTTATTTGTTTCCAAATCTAAATGAAACGAGTCTGTTGGAGAAGAACCAGTGGCATCGAGAAGGCTGAAACTGCAAACCAAGGAGTAAATAGACTTAATGCCATCAAATTTCCCCCTATTCATGATATAAGAATGGGGTTAGGGAAAGAGATTAGGTTATACATCTGCTGTCAGAGACTGAAGAGACCAAGCAGGGAACTTCACCTAAACAGAATGATGATCAAACAGACGTGTCTCCTATCTTCTCCTTCATTGTCCATTCTTCCCTTCTTTCACTCGACTACAGGCACAAACCCAGACAGGTGCAGATTTAATACCTGATGAAATGAGCGAGAAATATGAGGGAGTAAGCAGCAATATACACATATTCACATAAAAATTGATATTTTGTAGTTCAACACTGCTATTTACTGTGTTGTTACTGGAAATCTACTTCTGATGGCATAGTTGTGTAGGTAATTACTACCATAGAGATAATTCACCAAAGGAAAGCTGAGGTTTTGGGGATCCTGCACTCACTAGGTTTATAGTTGAGTAGCTGTGCTGTGCCCTAAAGGCAAATATGAGGCAAAGTTTGGTAAGTAACATTCTAACGTGTGGTTAACAAGATTTCTTTCTTATCTTTAGTGCAACAGAAAGTATAAAAAATTATACTATATGCATTTGACGTGCTCCTCAAGTAATTTTCACATTCAGTTCAGAATCGTATGTAATCCTCTCAAATATAGAGTGAACTATTCCAGTTGCAAATGAGAATAATTATTCAAATACCACACACAACACTAAATCCCATTGATTTCAGTGCATGACACCATTTTCCTATTTCCTCCTCCTCTGAAACAGAACAGCAAAGAAGCCAGTAAACATAAAAAAATCTGTTGTTTTATTGAGGTAATCTGGCTGCTTAGTAACTGACAAGTAAAAAATCTATACAAATAGTTTTGGAGTGTCTGAAAATAGAGAGTCATTTAAACTGTAACTAACAGCCATGCATTTTCCAGCTGCAGTGGCAGTGTTGAGGAAATGACACCAGCTTTGATGGCTTGTATAGCTTTTGAGATGAGCCTCTTTATGCCGCTTGCAGTTCCATTATGGCTTTGTTCGAAAGCTTGTTTACCTGCTGATAACATACACTGGTGGATTCAGGAGCACCGATCCAAAATCTGCTGCCAAAGTCACTCAAGTCTCATTGTACCGCAGGAGGAGAAGAATGAAATGTTTATGCGGAGGGGAATGCAAAATGCTAAATGTGAAATCAAACTATGGGACCAATAAGGGATCAGAATAACTTTGGCAAGATTTTATTTTTAGCCCCAGTTGCAATGCTAGCTTTCTGGAAAACTGTATTTTTTTTGCCTGTATGCTCTGTATGGCTATGTGTGCACTCTATATTGGGGGGTTTCTATCATTTTTACAAAACGGACAACCAAAAAGCGACATTTATGATAAATGTGGATTCAGCTTTCATTATGAAATTGAATTAAATCATGGATTCAACCAAAAAATAGATTCTATACCATGCATCTCATTTGGTCTGTAGGTGTTTAATTTTAGAGAAGAAGCTATGTTTGCAGATCAAAGGCATCCTTTTGCTTTGTATATATAATAATGTGAGCATGCAGGACCAGGACCTCTGGGAGTCATGGCCCTAACATTGAACCCTACACCCAGCCACAGGCCACAGCCAGGGGGCCAGCAGGGCCCCCAGATGACCATCCATGAGGGCCTGGTGACCCTGTCTCTGGGGTTAGCAGGAAACACTAAAGAGGGATGGGCAGAGAGGCTGAGGAGCTACTGAGTGTGAGTGTGCGAGGCTGGTGATGGCAGCTGTCAATGGTTTGGAAGGAGAAGCCAGACAGATTGTGCGTTCTGTTGGTGCAGCCAGTTCGCCACCTGGCAGGCTTTTCCTTGTTAGAACTTCTTGCTGTTTCTGTTCTCGTCGTCAGAGAGATGGAGAGATGTTTTTTCCCTCCTCTCTCCTCGTTTGCATTTTCATCCAGGAGGGAGATTTGAGATTTGCCAAATGGTTTATATTGCTTTTGTATGAAATTATTGAAGATGTGCACTCTACGTTCTAGACAAAGTAGGCAGGTTAATCAATGGCACTATGTCACGTCACATCTAAAGCTATAGAAGTATCCCATTTATTCCCACAATGACATGAATGATTAGCTTCTCCATGCCCATAAAACACATGACCCATTATAGCTTATTATGACAGTAATTAAGTAGTTTGATCATTTGAATATTGTTCTTATCATGATATGTTAAGAGGTATTAATTACCATTAATTCATGAACATGTACAATATTGATTAATTATTAATTCAAGTTATCGGTCACCTCTCCCTCTCCAGGGATCTGATTGACAAGATAACGTTTTTTTCTAAAGCTAACAGCCTGATGCAATTAGTTAGTCATTCCCACATGTACTGTATCACACCCAGAATCTAGATGTGGCTTCACAATTTCCTCCTATAATACATATGTGCCTCTCACCACCACTCACTTCACAACAGCCACTGCCATCTCACAAGTTAATACAGAGGGATGTGATTCAGGTCCAGGTTTTAGCTCATAACAGCAAGATTCTGAAGCTGGAGGTTCTCAATCCTTTCTAGGATTTAGAATCAAGATTTAGCCCACCAGTCATCTATGGTAAGATGTCTACAGAAGATTTATTGTAGACTATAAATATGATGTCAATAGAAGTACTATTTAGTCTGCTAAATGACATATTATTATTATATTATACTAGGCGTTTTCCTCAAACACTGCCTATCAAATAACAAAAGTGTCTTTGCAATGGCTGAAACCTCTTCACATCCACATGCACTTATATCTCTTAATTCCTTTAAAATATTCAGATGTGCAAATACTGAACTGTATATGCACCATGTCATTGCTCTCTCTCGCTCTTCTGTGTGTGCATCTAGCCAGCTGTCACTCAAATGGCTAGAACTCGAATTGCTAGGAGGCTGGCCCACGTGGGGGAAAATGTAGGGAAAATGGCACAGTACAGCTTCCAGAAAAACAGTCGCTTTCAAACTACTGATTTCGTGGCTAATTGAGGTAAAACTGTAATTCTGCTCATAGATTATGCATGTATGAACTACACATCCAGCCCAAAGCGGGAGGTTTAAAAAATACTAAGTAGTCGCCAAAGTTCCAGAGCATGTCTTGAACAGCCATAACTATAAACTATAAGGATTGCAGAGTGTTCTATGATGGAGGTGTCAAAGGTCAGAGGAAGTTCCCTCCAACCAGTCACAGTAGTAGGCATTTATATATCAATGGCTAACTGTGAACATGGGTTAAAGGTAGACTCAGCTAAATGGTGTTGACACGAGCGGCACCGCAGATACAGTATTGAGATGAGCGTGATGCAAGAATTCGCTCTCACACAGACACAGACAGTATCTCCGCATGTGCATGGGTTCGCTTCACACTGTTCACAGCGTGGTAGCCAGGGCACCAAAACGGGAAAGTTGAGCCTTGCGCTTCAATGCTCTTAGTTGTTGCGGAAATTGACTCAATATTGCTGTTTACTTTCAGCATCTACATCATATTGCTGAGTCTACCTTTAACACCTTCCATGGTTAACACCTTACAAAGCACCTTCTCACAAAGCAACTGTCTTGATGATGCAGAGGTTGTTATTCTGTTCACCCCAAGTCTTGATTCTTGTGTCACGGTCCTGATGGAAACACAGTTCCTGAAAAATAATAACACTAGCGCTTACAATCACATTAACACTGGCAACACTCTGGTGTGGGTTAAGTCTCCGTTGGAATTGCGCCCCATTAGAAATCCACTAGAGATCCACCATCTTTGGTACAGCATACCTTTGCAAGACGTAGGGGAGTGACATCAAAAGTAATTTATGAATTGTATTGATGTGAAGTTAAAAATGTAAGCAAAACATGAAGCAACTTACAAATAACATGTTGGTTGCTGTGCTAACATGCTAGCTAGCTTATAAGATCAAAATTACAAATGTGTGTGGTTGAAGTCCACGATTTGTGAAGCTAAACTATAAGAAGTGAAAATATATACATTATTAATTTAGCGCCTTAAATGTTTTCGTGACATTATAACCTTGCAAAACTAACTAAAGTGAGGGAAAAAAGTATTTGATCCCCTGCTGATTTTGTACGTTTGCCCACTGACAAAGAAATGCTCAGTCTATACTTTTAATGGTAGGTTTATTTGAACAGTGAGAGACAGAATAACAACAACAAAATCCAGAAAAATGCATGTCAAAAATGTTATAAATGTATTAGCATTTTATTGAGGGAAATAAGTATTCGACCCCCTCTCAATCAGAAAGATTTCTGGCTCCCAGGTGTCTTTTATACAGGTAACGAGCTGAGATTAGGAGCACACTCTTACAGGGAGTGCTCCTAATCTCAGTTTGTTACCTGTATAAAAGACACCTGTCCACAGAAGCAATCAATCAATCAGATTCCAAACTCTCCACCATGGCCAAGACCAAAGAGCTCTCCAAGGATGTCAGGGACAAGATTGTAGACCTACACAAGGTTGGAATGGGCTACAAGACCATCGCCAAGCAGCTTGGTGAGAAAGTGATAACAGTTGGTGCGATTATTCGCAAATGGAAGAAACACAAAATAACTGTCAATCTCCCTTGGCCTGGGGCCCCATGCAAGATCTCACCTCGTGGAGTTGCAATGATCATGAGAACGTTGAGGAATCAGCTCAGAACTAAACGGGAGGATCTTGTCAATGATCTCAAGGCAGCTGGGACCATAGTCACCAAGAAAACAATTGGTAACACACTACGCCGTGAAGGACTGAAATCCTGCAGCGCCCGCAAGGTCCCCCTGCTCAAGAAAGCACATATACAGGGCCGTCTGAAGTTTGCCAATGAACATCTGAATGATTCAGAGGAGAACTGGGTGAAAGTGTTGTGTTCAGATGAGAACAAAATCGAGCTCTTTGGCATCAACTCAACTCGCCATGTTTGGAGGAGGAGGAATTCTGCCTATGACCCCAAGAACACCATCCCCACCGTCAAACTTGGAGGAGGAAACATTATGCTTTGGGGGTGTTTTTCTGCTAAGGGGACAGGACAACTTCACCGCATCAAAGGGACGATGGACGGGGCCATGTACCGTCAAATCTTGGGTGAGAACCTCCTTCCCTCAGCCAGGGCATTGAAAATTGGTCATGGATGGGTATTCCAGCATGACAATGACCCAAAACACATTAAGGTCCTGGAGTGGCCTAGCCAGTCTCCAGACCTTAATCCCATAGAAAATCTGTGGAGGGAGCTGAAGGTTCGAGTTGCCAAACGTCAACCTCGAAACCTTAATGACTTGGAGAAGATCTTCAAAGAGGAGTGGAACAAAATCCCTCCTGAGATGTGTGCAAACCTGGTGGCCAACTACAAGAAACGTCTGACCTCTGTAATTGCCAACAAGGGTTTTGCCACCAAGTACTAAGTCATATTTTTTAGAGGGGTCGAATACTTATTTCCCTCATTAAAATGCAAATCAATTTATAACATTTTTGACATGTGTTTTTCTGGATTTTTTTGTTGTTATTCTGTCTCTCACTGTTCAAATAAACCTACCATTAAAATTATAGACTGATAATGTCTTTGTCAGTGGGCAAACGTACAAAATCAGCAGGGGATCAAATACTTTTTTCCCTCACTTTACATGCAACTTCAGAATGTGAACACAACTAGAGGTAGCTATGGAAATCAATGTGTTGATATAATTCATCCATCTTATTTTTGTTTGTTACAGCTATTTCCCAACTGGCACAACTCATATAGAGACTACAGTACAAACATGGCTGTGTCCCCCAAAAGAAGAACAAAGAGTTGTAGAGGTAAAGTGTCAAAGCCAGCTGCTAAACAGAAAAGCTCACTGTCTGTTCAAGTTGGGAGGGAAGATTTTTTTCTCTCCAGAAGATAGTTTGCAACAAAAGTTGCACTGTTGGCCTGTTGAGTGTGGTGGTGTGGTGTCAGCCGGTCCCAGGCCCAGTGGCCCTCACCGGGCTCTGCTCTGCTGACGGGAGGGAGAGTGGCTGGTGGCTGGCCTCGTTTGTTCATGGTCCCCCCTCTCTGAAAAGAGTTATGCTGTCTGTTTTGAATGAACAGCGTTTTTCTTTGTGTGCTCGATCAAAACAGAGGGGCAAAGTTAGTCAGCAAGTTGCATAGCTATCTGCATTCTAATTCTTCAAGCCTCTTTTGTATGAAGTTTGGACACAATGTTTTACACTGTGTTTGACCTGACTGGGATGCTGGAGGTAAGAGATCATTTTTTTACCCCCCAAATACAAAATAGAACAGGCTAGATTCTAATTCAATAGTCAGCTACTTCTCAAATATATAGACTAAAGTACTCTACAGTAGCCTACAGTCATCATATAACCTCAGAATATAATGCATACAAATTATGGTACAGTGAGTATAGGCTATGTAGCTAAAATATGTATATGCTTTTTTTATCTGATCTATTTTCTAACCACAAGGTATTTGACTATGAATCCCTGGCACTTTTGATATTACCTGAAGGCAAATAGTACAGATTTATACAAGTTATTTACAACAACAGCCAAGCCATTCCTCTGGAAACTAGGCTGCAGATCAAAGGATTGGTTTGATCTCTACTTAGCATATTTGTTTAACCTAGCCAGTGATTCTGAAAAGTGCACAAGCTTTTGCCGTGATATGCAGAGCGCCCTTTATCCGTCTTTTTCTTGTGTTAGCTCTGGATTTAAGTACTTTCTGTATTTATGAGACAACTGGATTTGCCAGCTTTTGAAATTTAGTTGCCCACTGCTAGCAGTCTTGGCACCCAGGGATAGATAACTAGGTATGTTCCACCGCTAATCCTGATCGGCCTTCTAATAGTATTTGTGGACTGTACAGCACTCAATTAGGGCATAATGTGCTATTTTTATTTCCTTTAAGTTGGATTAAATTAGAAAATGTGTTTTGCAGTTTTTCATATCTGCAATTTACTTTTTGAAGTATTGTTTTATTTAGCAGTTTAATTCGGGCAATGCTACTCTGCTCTGCACACATGGATGCAAAATGTCAAGCAAAGAAACAATGTCCAAGCACTCTAAAATAGAATATGTCAGGGCAATCAGTAAATTTTCTGGAAAGAGAATGCATATGCACACAATGCCCTAATTCTTTCTTACTTTGGGAAAGATGAGCACAGGTTTATTGAGAGCCAGAAAAAAGGGCAGATGGCTCACAAGAGGGATAAACCTGTGAAGTCATGCTGTAAATGTGTTTTACAGAAAACAATGATAGGAGCGGACAAAGCGATTGTGGCAAAGTCCTTTGGAAAATGGAAAAGCAGCTCTCAAAGGTCCAGGACCATGGAGAAGCCGGATGAGCCGTCTGAGGAGAGCAAGGAGGAGAACCTTTCCAGCTGCACCTGTGAGTCCCCACGAAAAGGCAAGGAACCAACAACCTATGGAGGAAAAGTACCTCATTTCCTTATTTCAAATAGTCATAGGCCTATTTCTCTCAGCTTATTTTTCTTGTGGCCATTTTAATTATTACTAGCAGCATTGTTTTCCATTTGACTCTCTCTAGCTAGCCTGCTCTATCCAGCCAGTGAACAAACAAACAAACCACATTGTTGGGCAGGAGAATTCCTTTTGAGGGGAAGTGTGTCTCCAATGATACCGCGCTGCCAGGAAAAAGACAAAGCAAAAAATAGCAAACACAAAAACTGTCACAGGTGCATGGGACTGAGAGAGAACCCAGTGAATGGTCACTGCGGTCCCTAGGAGGTCTTTCAGTGTAAGCCAGTGCGGTGGGTGGACTTCTGACAAGGACATTGGTGAGCAGCCAGGTGGAGTGTGTAACTGAGAATGCTGCTGTTTATTCTTTTCACATGCTAATATGCCTCCAATCTGACTTCTCTATGCAGCAAAAACTTTACTTTGAGTCTACATTTATTTTTTCCTTTCACTACCTACAGAAGCATTTTGATACCTTGGATGCATTCAACGTAATCATTTATGATATGCAATGAAAATTCATTACTATGCAGTATTAAACTGCTGCAGGTGGTGAAAGAATGTCAATCCAGTGTGACATGGAGATTAACAGGCCTTTTAGTGGTACTCTCTCACTGTAAGGTCTGACTTTCCATTCCTGTTTGATGTAACCCTACTTATTTCCACACTTACATTAACATGTATTTGTCTTATCAGCATACACAGTTGGCATCAAATATCTGGAAAGGGCAGATAGGCTCCACATTCTGTACAAATGCTCCAATAAGTGGACAGAGTAAAAACAGTGGAGTATGTAGATGATACCAACAGGTCATTTAGCCCATCTTGATGTTGGCGGGAACTGGAACACACTGTCGTACACGGCGATTCAGAGCATCCCAAACATGCTCAATGGGTGACATGTCTGGTGAGTATGCAGGCCTTGGAAGAACTGGGCCATTTTCAGCTTCCAGGAATTGTTTACAGATCCTTGCGGCATGGGGCCATGCATTATCATGCTGAAACATGATGGCGGCGCATGACTGGCACGATAATGGGCCTCAGGATCTCGTTATGCTATCTCTGTGCATTCAAATTGCCATCAATAAAATGCAATTGTGTTAGATGTTCGTAGCTTATGCCTGCCCATACCATAACCCCAACGCCCTCATGGGGCACACGTTGACATCAGCAAACCGCTCGCCCACACGACGCCATCTGCCCGGTGCAGTTGAAACCAGGATTCATCCGTGAAGAGCACACTTCTCCAGCATACCAGTGGCCATCGAAGGTGAGCATTTGCCCACTGAATTCGGTTACGATGCCGAACTGCAGTCAGGTCAAGACCCTGGTGTGCAAACCCACAGTTTCATCAGCTGTCCGGGTGGCTGGTCTCAGCCGATCCCGCAGGTGAAGAAGCCGGATGTGGAGGTCCTGGACTGGCGTGTTTATATGTGGTCTGCTGTTGTGAGCCCGGTTGGACGTACTGCCAAATTCTCTCAAACGACGTTGGATGCTGCTAATGGTAGTGAAATGAACATTCAATTATCTGGCAACACCTCTGGTGGACATTCCTGCAGTCAGCATGCCAATTGCACGCTCCCTCAAAACTTGAGACATCTGTGGCATTGTGTTGTGTGACAAAACTGCACATTTTTAGAGTGGCCTTTTATTGTCCACAGCACAAGGTGCACCGGTGTAATGATCATGCTGTTTAATCAGCTTCTTGATATGCCACACCTGTCAGGTGGATGGATTATCTTGGCAAAGAGAAATGCTCACTAACAGGGATGTAAACATATTTGAGCAAAATAAGCTTTTTGTGGGTATGAAACATTTGGTATCTTTTATTTCAGCTCATGAAACATGGGACCAACATTTTACATGTTGCATTTATATTTTTGTTTAGTGTAGTTCAATCTTTTTCGTATCTGTGCATATCTGTCTTTTTCTAATTCAGTTCCTGAAAATGGCAATATGGCTCCACTGTCCTATAAAAATGTTCATACCTTCTAGTGTAAACTCTGTAAATGGCATCAAAGGCAGCATTGTCACCTGCACCTCTAGTATATTTTCTGCATAACCAACCACTACAACAGGCAGTCTCAGGGGACATACAGTTTTCCTATTCCAGCCCCAACCCTGAATTACTGTGTGTTCAGTGTAATTATAAAGGAGGATTGTTGCCAGGCTATAATGCAGAATGCCAGGTGCACACTAGCAGTGTCTCCCATTCCCACTAACTCACAGAGCCGAATCTACGTAGCCTACAGTAAGTACCCTAACCTCTAAGGTAATGTGCTGCTACTTCATTCAGCAGTAATCAGTTTAGCTTTCTCTCTCTATTCCTTGTTGAAACCTGAAATCAACCGTATGTCTGCCGATAAACATACATCATAAAGAGGGAAAGGGAGAAAGTGCAACACTTGGTAGTGCTCTATTTTCCTAAGCCTGCTTAGGTTATGTGACTGAGCCACAGTTGCTCTGTGAAATTGTATCCCGATACTGGCACTGCATCCTTGTGAGGGAGTCTTGTAAAATGGGTTTACTTAGCGCTTTTGCTGGCATTTTCCGAAGATAGCAAATGCACAAACACTGCCCATGATCGGATTAACTGTACAACAAAATGATGTAACTCTTTGTCTTGCTTGTGTGGCATAGGTTTTCCTCTGCATGAGTTTAGTGGTCAGCTCAAAATGTAGACAGGGATGTTACAGAGCCAACATGCAGTTCAGCCATAAGACAAGTAGCACTATATAATATACAGTATATGACAGATTATGTCTCTTCTGTGGTTTATCATTGGACATTAATTGATTGTAAAGCGTCAGTCTCCAAAACACGCCATGTTAAACTACTGTGTCATAGAGACCTGCTGAGAGTGAGATACCCTTGCCCTTGGGCAACCATCCATGGAAGCAATCTCCCATAGTAACACACACTCCATCAATCTCAATCGAAGTATACACCTACTGAATAACACTTAGTTATTATTAATGCTATTGCCCTCTTTTGCAAGCACACATGTCTTGTTGACGTTAAAGGAACTTTATTTTGAGACAAGTAATTTTTAATGCTATTGCCCTCTTTTGCAAGCACACGTCTTGTTGATGTCCTTCTTTAAGGCCTTCCAATGGACGCAACGTAGTTTGTAACCATGTGTACACATAATATACTGTATGACACTGAAATAAACCAAAGAATACAGTATGTTGTACAATGTATACATGGCCCACACATGTACTGTACACCTAGTATTCTACAGAGACAAGAATACAAAGGTGTGTCAAGACCTTTCATTAATCACTCAATTACAAATCAGTTGAAACATCTCCACGTATCCCACTTATTTACATTTTAATTACTACTATTACTTATTTTTAATTTTTTTAAATGTAACTATAGCAAGCTCAATTCCTCCCCTACACTATAAAGAAGCAAAATGACTGTTTTTCACTGGAGGTTTAGATGCTTGTTTATCACTTTTAAATACCATCATCTTTGCTGAAATCCCCTCTCAAAAGAACCTTTCACTTGCTGGAATAAATTCAAATTTAAATTTAAATCCCTCTTTGCATTTCTTCAGCCTCTTTTAAAATAGCTGCCTCCTTTTAGAAAGCTGTTTATGTAGTGATCTGTTCATAATCCAGTTTGTTTCTCAACAGCAAAAAACACAGAAATCGTATTATCACTATCTTGGAGAGATGATGCGAGAAATCAGGAAGTATAAATGTCTGGATCTGTGGAAGTTTTCAAAGTGCTAAATCTGAAAGAATAAGGCAAAAGCCCTTTGATGAAGTAATCTGAATAGTAGCATTTGACTTGCAAATATCGATAGTACATTGTATTGAGACAACTCAGAATGTATCAAATACCTTTTGTGATGTTATTTAAAAAAGCTAGACTGGCTGTTCCTTGAACAAATATACAGAAATCTCTCTCTCATTCACAGCAATCTGAAATATGTGCTAGGTAGATAACTCATCAGAAATGTCCTACCATGTGATATACAGCTTTTTGTACTTAGCGTATGAAGATTTAACCATTGGCACAATGGGTGAACCTTACATGTCAAGTCTTCTATAATTCTATAAACAACAACCCTTCCCAATCTCACAAGGCTCACACCTAATATTCTGTAGAAAACAACATTTAATCAAGAATTTAATTAATAAAAACTGAAAAACATTTTTCTGCAAGTGCCTTGTGATAATAAATATCCAGTTGAAAATATGTAAAATAACTGTGAAGAGCCTGTTGGAAGATTTCATTTGCTCCAGCTAGATTGGGTTTATTGTTGGAAACAAAATATAATTGTGCCTCTAGAAAGTTAACAAAAGGACAAATCTAAACAAAAGGAAATCAATGGCCGAGCCCATTAATCACTCAAAGCAAGCTACTTATGCTGAAGAAACTTACTTGATAATCAATTTCAATTTGTATTCTGATTCACGTCAGCAAGCTTCCTTTATCGGGCGCAGTCAAAACATTGTAAACTACATTAATGTGAATATTTTTGTATTTTCAAGTGTATCTCTCTGCATAGTCATCGTGAAAAAACTGTGGCTGTCTTACAAACTGGTGTAAATGGCTGTTTTTAACACGGACCACTGCACTACTAATAAGGGTCTGTTGATTTGTCAACAACAATTATCAAGGTGAAACATTGTGCCAGACTCTTGTGTTTAATGAATTAAGACATGATTTTGGCATTGATTATACTGACCTTCGAGCACAAGTACAAGCAATCCAACTCTGTCAGCAGAGATTCTGCTAAAGATCGTAGGTTATAAAATGGAGACAAATTTGTGAGCTATGCATTGCCAAATGTTACTTATTATTACTCATATCAAGACAATCTATCGCTCATCAGCATCATCATTACAGAAGCCACTAGACACACCTGTTGCCATTGTTTGTGGTCATCCTTTTGCCTGGCCATCCCAGGGGAACCACTGCTCCCCTGGCCTTTGTAGGTGGGTCTGTTTGTATGCTTATCAGAGATGTAGTTAAGATCTGTTGAAGACCCCTTGAGACTCAGACCAAGACCCAACCTCTTGATACTCAGACCCAGAACACGACCCAGTGTTTCAAAACTGTGTCAAGCTCAAGACCAGTTAAAATGTTTAAATGAGATCCAGACCAAGACCATTGTAAAAAGTCTGCAAAAAAAAGGCTTCTTATTCCTAAACATTAGCCATTCATGCCCAACAAGCTCACACATTAGGGAAGCAAGGCGCCCTGGCATTTGTGTGTTTAATCATTCCTTCTTGGCCACATAACACTGGCAAGAGGAGGTATTGGGTGATATATCTTAACCATGAGTTTAGATAGTACTAAAACCATCTTGTCCAAAGCCATTAGTCCAGACCCAGACCAGAACATTGGGTGCTGAGTCACAGATCCAGACATTTTGGGCACTGATACCAAGACCAATGTGGTCCTTAGTGGTCTCAATATCAAGACCATGAGGTTGAGACTCTAACTCTCACTATCATACTCTGATAACGAATCGGTCCATTTTAGTGTCTTCTGTAGGCCCTGGTACACCAACTTAAAGAAATATTTATGAAAGTATGTAGCTTTTGCAGTACTGCAGTAACTTCAACATGATATAACGAGGCTTCGATTAAGCATTGGGAGTATGTGTTTAAAATATAGTGTAAGGTCGCCCACAGTTATACACTAGTTCTCCCCAAGGGTACTGTCGGGTAGTACTGATCGTGTCTTTAACTGCGATGTAGTACTGTATTTTCAAAGCCTTCCCTGCCTGTTGACATCAACATAAAGATAGTTACACATCCTGAAACTATATCAACAACATGCACTTATGTTTTGTTGCTCCATATTTGCATATGCTAATTGTATTTATTTAATGTACCAGTCTTTTTATGTGACTCTTTCTGTGATGAACAAGGCATCAAGTGGTTACACAATGGCAGACGGATGAGTATACAGGGTTCACACTATAAACCAGGAGGTGGTGATTGGCTATTTATCTTAAATTAACCTCACTTTATTTTAGAATATAATGATGTTAACATATTTGGTTAATGACTGGATGATTATTAATGCCTACTTTGTTGTATTGAGTGAAAACTAGAGCTTTGTTTAGCCATGCAGTTGACTATTTTTGAATTGAGATAAAAAGTGGTTGGTTGACCTCATAAAGATAATTTATTGTTCTTACAGTACATTAGAAGAATCATGGAAAACATTATACACTACATGACCAAAAGTATGTGGACATCTCATTCCAGAATCATGGGCATTAATATGGAGTTGGTCCCCCCTTTACTGCTACAACAGCCTCCACTCTTCTGGGAAGACATTCAACTAGATGTTGGAACATTGCTGCGGGGACTTGCTTCCATTCAGCCACAAGAGCATTAGTGAGGTCAGGCACTGATGTTGGGCGATTAGGCCTGGCTCGCAGTCGGCGTTCCAATTCATCCCAAAGGTGTTCGATGGGGTTGAGGTCAGGGCTGTGTGCAGGCCAGTCAAGTTCTTCCACACTGATTTCGACAAACCATTTCTGTATGGACCTCGCTTTGTGCACGGGGGCATTGCCATGCTGAAACAGGAAATGGCCTTCCCCAAACTGTTGCCACAAAGTTGGAAGTGTCATTGTATGCTGTAGCGTTAAGATTTCCCAGACCCAGACCATTATTCCTCCTCCACCAAATTTTACAGTTGGCACTATGCATTCGGGCAGGTAGCATTCTCCTGGTATCTTTCAAACCCAGATTATTTTGCTGACGTTGCTTCCAGAGGCAGTTTGGAATCCACATGCTTTTGTATATGTAGTGTATTTGTAGGTTTTACACAAAGCCTTTATGGTGCTCAAAAACAATGGGGTGCTTTGACATTTCACTTCTTTGCTAACATAATTTGCAGCAGAATGCAAAAATATTTTAGACACAGATGTGACCAATTGTAATACTTTTCTAAATGCAATCAAACACTTTTTATAAACATGAACAGGACTTTTTCAATGTGAACCCTTGTCTGACATTTAATTTCATCCAACCCACTCTTCTTTTCATTTCTCCACTAACTCACCCCCCAGTTTTGTGCATATTTTCCTGTTGATGAAATAGTTTTGAAAACACTATAGGGTGGTTAATGGGTCATGTTGTAAGCTTTGGGATAAACCTTTTTGCAGATTAATCAGGGACGAAGCATATTTTTTGCGTGTTTGCGTTACTCTTTCGCTGAATTTGTGAAAAACCGAACTGCTGGTCTTACTACACTGTCCTCTGTAATGGTTTTCATTTTGTCAGGATTGCTGTTGACAAGTTGATCCTTTTTATGGTTTTATTTTATCTATGTGTTTTTCTCACATTACAACTGTCTTACAATAGTTCAAGACATGAAGTAATCAGTACCTTCTTGGACAAACGCTTATGATGTTCTTTCACTATGATTGTTTGCATCGGCTAAGGAAAGAAAGAAACATGCTTTTATTATTTGGTACGATTTTTAAAGTGACGGCTCTATGCTTTCATATTTTCGAAACCACCATCTCACACGAATGGTGCAAAAATATGACCAAACGGAACAAGACTGTACTCTAGCAGTCCCTCTTTTCAGCATGTACCAATGGCTCTTGAAATACAGTTACAAAATTAGACTTTCAAATGAGGTATTAAACAAGTTGATGATCAACTGCCAAACCTTAAGTAATGATATGCCCCAGCCATCCTCAAGTCCCCAGCCTTGCATAACCAAAATTCGCAGATGACAAAAAGCACAGAAAATGCATTATTATTACACATGGTGTTCACACATCTCTCCCCAGAGACTGGAGTGACACAACCTAGAGATAAGCGTGTTTGGGTGGCCCCTGTCATCAGCTGGGGAAGGGGATGCTTGCATCTCTAAGAGGCCCCTTACGGGTATCACATATTTGAAAAGCTATGGCCCCCTACCCCCTTACTAACCCCCCCTCCCCCTTCTTCCTGCCCCTCCCCTCCCTCCCAGGCTCCACCCAGAAGTGTGGCTTCCCTTTGTCATTGTAATCTGGCCCTGTTTGCTAAACGCTTCCACTGTTTACTCTCTGCTACGGGGGCTTGTATTAACAGGAGT